>NC_057809.1:37429500-37661861 GCF_018294505.1 Triticum aestivum
TTCCGGTAAAATCCCGATTTCACCCGAAACACTTCCGATGTCCAAACATAGGCTTCCAATATATCAATCTTTATGTCTCGACCATTTCGAGACTCCTCGTCATGTCCGTGATCACATCCGGGACTCCGAACAACCTTCGGTACATCAAAATGCATAAACTCATAATAACTGTCATCGTAACGTTAAGCGTGCGGACCCTACGGTTCGAGAACAATGTAGACATGACCGAGACACATCTCCGATCAATAACCAATAGCGGGACCTAGATGCCCATATTGGCTCCTACATATTCTACGAAGATCTTTATCGGTCAGACCGCATAACAACATACGTTGTTCCCTTTGTCATCGGTATGTTACTTGCCCGAGACTCGATCGTCGGTATCCAATACCTAGTTCAATCTCGTTACCGGCAAGTCTCTTTACTCATTCCGTAATACATCATTCCGCAACTAACTCATTAGTTGTAATGCTTGCAAGGCTTAAGTGATGTGCATTACCGAGAGGGCCCAGAGATACCTCTCCGACAATCGGAGTGACAAATCCTAATCTCGAAATACGCCAACCCAACATCTACCTTTGGAGCCACCTGTAGTACTCCTTTATAATCACCCAGTTACGTTGTGACGTTTGGTAGTACCCAAAGTGTTCCTCCGGCAAACGGGAGTTGCATAATCTCATAGTCATAGGAACATGTATAAGTCATGAAGAAAAGCAATAGCAACATACTAAACGATCGGGTGCTAAGCTAATGGAATGGGTCATGTCAATCAGATCATTCAACTAATGATGTGACCTCGTTAATCAAATAACAACTCTTTGTTCATGGTTAGGAAACATAACCATCTTTGATTAACGAGCTAGTCAAGTAGAGGCATACTAGTGACACTGTGTTGGTCTATGTATTCACACATGTATTATGTTTCCGGTTAATACAATTCTAGCATGAATAATAAACATTTATCATGATATAAGGAAATAAATAATAACTTTATTATTGCCTCTAGGGCATATTTCCTTCACTCCGGACTTCTTTTGTGTTCAGTATGCAGCATTTAAAGCGACGTCATCAATATCCAACATGTTCTGACATCATTTGTTGTTTTTCGGTCATTTACCTAGCTAATTGTTTAGAGAGCTAAATGACCGTGAAATTGAAAATCACTACAAAATGAATCCTGAAAATGTTGAAACTTGGCACGGTATCATCATATCACCCGCATAGCATGCGCGAAAGAGTAGAGAGGGTCACGGCAAAAACTGGACGGACTCCGTGTACAAACTGGACCTACTCTTTCCGAGTATCAGGGTTTCGGACGAGAACTCATCTGTTACATGGCCACTTCAATGTTTTTTATACTTATTTGAACTCCGGACTTCTTTTGTGTTCAGTATGCAGCATTTAAAGCGACGTCATCAATTTTCAACATGTTCTGACATCATTTGTTGTTTTTCGGTCATTTACCTAATTGTTTAGAGAGCTAAATGACCGTGAAATTGAAAATCACTACAAAATGAATCCTGAAAATGTTGAAACTTGGCATGGTATCATCATATCACCCGCATAGCATGCGCGAAAGAGTAGAGAGGGTCACGGCAAAAACTGGACGCACTTCGTGTACAAACTGAACAAACTCTTTCCGAGTATCAGGGTTTCGGACTATGCAAAAATAAGTAATGCAGAAAATAAAAGAACTATACAAAAAAATTACTCAAAAATAAATAGAAGAAAATAAATAATGCAGAAAAAAAACTATATAAAAAACTACTCAAAAATAAATAAATAAAAATAAGTAATGCAGAAAAGAAAAAACTATATAGCAAATTTGTTGGCGCACTGCCCTGTGGGTCTACTAGACCTAGGGTGTGCAAATGCAGGCCCAGAAGGGCCAGCAGACTCACAGGGCAGCGCGCCCTAATTAATTAGGCCTAGAAGCCTGCTATATAGAGGAGTTTGAAGAGGTAGCCGCGGCTTGGTTTATAAACCAGTGCGGCTGCCCTTCGCTGGGCGAGGTGGGACTAAATTTTGGGGTGGCAGCGCAAACTCTAAATACAGCAAAAAAAACTAAATGAAAAAAGCCCACCTACTGGGCCACAGCGGCCTGCATACGACTAGAAACCCAACCTGTTGTTGGGCCAGGATGCAGGCCCACAAGCCCAATAGGCCCCACAGGGCAGAGTAGCAGAGGTAGGCCCAGAAGGCCTGCTTTAGAGAGGAGCTCGAGACAGCAGCGACGGCGGGGCTTATAAGCAGGTGCGAGTGCCCCTCGGCTAGCGAGGTGGGACTAAACTTTTGTGCACCGCGGGTGGCAGCGCACCCCCTTTAGTACCGGTTCGTGGCTCCAACCGGTACTAAAGGGGGGGGGGTCTTTAGTACCGGTTCGTGGCACGAACCGGTACTAAAGGGGTCGTTTCCCGCCGCTTGGCCTGGGGAAAATAGGCCTTTAGTACCGGTTGAAGCCACGAACCGGTACTAAAGGCCAATCCTATATATACAGCACTTACGAAAATTTCAGTTTCAACTCCACTTCGTCTCCAACCTCCGCCGCGCGCGCCGCTCGATCCCGTCGTCGCCGTCCGTCGTCATCGTCGCTGTCCCCACCGCCGCCCGTCGTCGTCGTCGTCTCGCGCTGCCGCGCAACCCGAACGCCGCCGCCGTCCGTCGTCATCGCCGCGGCCGTACGTACGTCTCTCTCTCGCTCCCGCACACACATACACACACACATATACACACACACATACACACACACACCGGCGCCCCCGCCCCGTACGCCGGCGCCGCCGCTCGTACGTACGGGGCGGCGGCATGACGTACGTCGTACGCCGGCGCGCACACACATACACAGACACGCATACACACACACACACATATACATATACGTACACACATATGTATACGTATATATACACACACATGCATACATTTTTAGAAAATGTTAGATTAATGTCGAATGTTAGATGCATACATTTACTTATTTTCTGTTTTTTTAGAAAAGTTAATTAGATGATCGAATGTTAGATTAATATCGAATGTTAGATGAATTAGCTAGCTAGATAGAAAAATTGTCGAACTAGAGATTAGAACTAGTTGAATAATTAATATAACTAGTTTATTTTCAATAAGAAAATTTAGGTCTATGAGATTAGAACTAGTTGAATAATTAATATAACTAGTTTATTTTTAGTAAGAACATTTATATGAGATTAGAACTAGTTGAATAATTAATATAACTAGTTTATTTTTAGTAAGAAAATTTAGGTATATGAGATTAGAACTAGTTGAATAATTAATATAACTAGTTTATTTTTAGTAAGAAAATTTAGGTATATGAGATTAGAACTAGTTGAATAATTAATATAACTAGTTTATTTTTAGTAAGAAAATTTAGGTATATGAGATTTGATGATCTAATTAAAATATTATTTGTTAATGAATTAGATAGAAAAGTTAAATATATAGTAATGTCAATTGAATATATAGTTAGATATATTAATGTCAAATGTTAGATGAATATATATTTGGCTAGATATAGGTGTTTAATGTTTCACCTATATGAACATAGGAAATATCATCTGACGACGAAAAAGATTTTATTATGTGCGAACACTGTGAAGACCAGCGCGGCCTGTGCGACCAAAATTTCCTTGTTGATGGTAGGCGCTTCAGCATCAAGCTGGATGAGACATTCGAAGTTGATACAGTAAGTCACTTTGTTAATTATTATTTGAATGCAAAACTTATGCTTCATTTGCTTCAACTTATAATTTTAAATTTTCACTATTCTACTAGTGCATCCCCTGCCATGCAAGAATTTTTGTCTTGGATAAGATAGGTTTCAGTGCTATAGATGATATGGAGGTAAAGAGAGTTTACTTGAAGACGCAGCATGGGTATACTTTCAATGTCAAATTATATAATGGAGACACATACACCCATTTTGAATGCAAAACTTGGCAAGCACTATGCAAGGCTTATGCATTTGAGCCTGATATGGTTATCACCTTTGATATTCGTCCGGAAGATGATATTGAAGGTAATATAGACATCTGGGTCGATGTGCAAACGCCTCCAGTTCTACCATTTGCTGAGTTTTTCTCAACCATGCATGCATATGTTTATGTCTTTCGTACAGTTTATTCAAAAATAGTTGACAACTATTTTGTATTGTCAGCTTATTTCGGTTCAAGCAAACATGTCCGGCGCTTGGTAGACAGGACCTACTACTGCCCCGGGGCTCAACTACACTGCGAGGAGATAAGTCATTATGTTTCATGGCTTGAGGATCTTAATACTGTCAAGACAAAATTTTTCCCTACACTTAGAAATGTTAGTACTCAAAACGTGCGACCAATGGTGATCGTATTGAACTACGGTCACATCTATAATCAAAAGATGGTAAGATTTTAAATATTTGTCCTTAATTTAGTGCATCTTTTGCATACATTATTTTTGAAGCTAAACTTTCATTGCTTAGTATATTAATTACTATACGATGTTGTTCAACAGGGACTTCCGATGACAGTTGTGCCCCAGTGGATCGAGACAAAAGGTCGCATGTCAATGGTTAGCTTACGACCAAGATTTCCTACATTGCACATGAGTGCATTCAGGATTTCTAAAAGCGAAGAATGCTTAATAGTGAAATATTAGAGCAAAATTGTTAACGGTCGCAGAGAAGTACTAGGGGGCAGTACGGAGGAGCGCAACCCAAGATTAGGAGACAGATTCATCTACATGCTCCAGTATGATGAATCAGGAGAGCTATACATGTTCTATGTGAAGGAAATATGCCCTAGAGGCAATAATAAAGTTATTATTTATTTCCTTATATCATAATAAATGTTTATTATTCATGCTAGAATTGTATTAACCGGAAACATAATACATGTGTGAATACATAGACCAACACAGTGTCACTAGTATGCCTCTACTTGACTAGCTCGTTAATCAAAGATGGTTATGTTTCCTAACCATGAACAAAGAGTTGTTATTTGATTAACAAGGTCACATCATTAGTTGAATGATCTGATTGACATGACCCATTCCATTAGCTTAGCACCCAATCGTTTAGTATGTTGCTATTGCTTTCTTCATGACTTATACATGTTTCTATAACTATGAGATTATGCAACTCCCGTTTACCAGAGGAACACTTTGGGTACTACCAAACGTCACAACGTAACTGGGTGATTATAAAGGAGTACTACAGGTGTCTCCAATGGTGGATGTTGGGTTGGCGTATTTCGAGATTAGGGTTTGTCACTCCGAGTGTCGGAGAGGTATCTCTAGGCCCTCTCGGTAATGCACATCACATAAGCCTTGCAAGCGCTGCAACTAATATGTTAGTTGTGACATGATGTATTACGGAACGAGTAAAGAGACTTGCCGGTAACGAGATTGAACTAGGTATTGGATACCGACGATCGAATCTCGGGCAAGTAACATACCGATGACAAAGGGAACAACGTATGTTGTTATGCGGTCTGACCGATAAAGATCTTCGTAGAATATATAGGAGCCAATATGGGCATCCAGGTCCCGCTATTGGTTATTGACCGGAGACATGTCTCGGTCATGTCTACATTGTTCTCGAACCGTAGGGTCCGCACGCTTAACGTTACGATGACAGTTATTATGAGTTTATGCATTTTGATGTGCCGAAGGTTGTTCGGAGTCCCGGATGTGATCATGGACATGACGAGGAGTCTCGAAATGGTCGAGACGTAAAGATTGATATATTGGAAGCCTATGTTTGGACACCGGAAGTGTTCCGGGTGAAATCGGGATTTTACTGGAATACCGGGAGGTTTACCGGAACCCCCCGGGAGGCAAATGGGCCTATTGGGCCTGAGTGGAAAAGAGAAAAGGGGCAGCCCATAGCTGGCCGCGCCCCCCCCCCCTCCCCAAGTCCTATTAGGACTAGGAGAAGGGGCCGGCCCCCCTCTCTCTCCTTTCCCCCTTGGGAGTCCTAGTTGGAATAGGATTGAGGGGGGGAGTCCTACTCCCGGTAGGAGTAGGACTCCTCCCGCGCCCTCTCCCTAGCCGGCCGAACCCCTCCCCCTGCTCCTTTATATACGGGGGCAGGGGGCACCCCATAGACACACAAGTTGATCATTGTTGATCGTTCCTTAGCCGTGTGCGGTGCCCCCTGCCACCAAATTCCACCTCGATCATACCGTTGTAGTGCTTAAGCGAAGCCCTGCGTCGGTAGTACATCAAGATCGTCACCACGCCGTCGTGCTGACGGAACTCTTCCTCGACGCTTTGCTGGATCGGAGCCCGAGGATCATCATCGAGCTGAACGTGTGCTAAGAATTCGGAGGTGCCGGAGTAACGGTGCTTGGATCGGTTGGATCGGGAAGAAGACGTACGACTACTTCCTCTATGTTGTGTGATCGCTTCCGCAGTCGGTCTGCGTTGGTACGTAGACAACACTCTCCCCCTCGTTAGAGCCTAGGTTTTTTCGAAACTACTACGTTCCCCAACAGTGGCATCAGAGCCTAGGTTTTTATGGTTTGATGTTATTTGCACGAGTAGAACACAAGTGAGTTGTGGGCGATACAAGTCATACTGCCTACCAGCATGTCATACTTTGGTTCGGCGGTATTGTTGGACGAGACGATCCGGACCAACCTTACGCGTACTCTTATGCGAGACCGGTTCCCTCGACGTGCTATGCACACAGATGGCTTGCGGAAGACTGTCTCTCCAACTTTAGTTGAACCAAGTGTGACTACGCCCGGTCCTTGAGAAGGTTAAAACGGAGTCTATTTGACGAACTATCGTTGTGGTTTTGATGCGTAGGTGAGATGAGTTCTTACTTAAGCCCGTAGCAGCCACATAAAACTTTCAACAACAAAGTAGAGGACGTCTAACTTGTTTTTGCAGGGCATGTTGTGATGTGATATGGTCAAGACATGATGCTGATTTTATTGTATGAGATGATCATGATTTGTAACCGAGTTATCGGCAACTGGCAGGAGCCATATGGTTGTCGCTTTATTGTATGCAATGCAATCGCGATGTAATGCTTTACTTTATTACTAAGCGGTAGTGATAGTCATGGAAGCATAAGATTGGCGAGACGACAACGATGCTACGATGGAGATCAAGGTGTCACGCCGGTGACGATGGTGATCATGACGGTGCTTCGGAGATGGAGATCACAAGCACAAGAAGATGATGGCCATATCATATCACTTATATTGATTGCATGTGATGTTTATCCTTTTATGCATCTTATCTTGCTTTGATTGATGGTAGCATTATAAGATGATCTCTCACTAAATTATCAAGAAGTGTTCTCCCTGAGTATGCACCGTTGCCAAAGTTCGTCGTGCCCAGACACCACGTGATGATCGGGTGTGATAAGCTCTACGTCCATCTACAACGGGTACAAGCCAGTTTTGCACACGCAGAATACTCAGGTTAAACTTGACGAGCCTAGCATATGCAGATATGGCCTCGGAACACAGAGACCGAAAGGTCGAGCGTGAATCATATAGTAGATATGATCAACATGACGATGTTCACCATTGAAAACTACTCCATCTCACGTGATGATCGGTTATGGTTTAGTTGATTCGGATCACGTGATCACTTAGAGGATTAGAGGGATGTCTATCTAAGTGGGAGTTCCTAAGTAATTCGATTAACTGAACTTAAAACTTATCATGAACTTAGTACCTGATAGTATCTTGCTTGTTATGTTGATAGATGACTCGTGCTGTTGTTCCGTTGAATTTTAATGCGTTCCTTGAGAAAGCAAAGTTGAAAGATGATGGTAGCAATTACACGGACTGGGTCCGTAACCTGAGGATTATCCTCATTGCTGCACAGAAGAATTACGTCCTGGAAGCACCGCTAGGTGCCAGGCCTGCTGCTGGAGCAACACCAGATGTTATGAACGTCTGGCAGAGCAAAGCTGATGACTACTCGATAGTTCAGTGTGCCATGCTTTACGGCTTAGAATCGGGACTTCAACGATGTTTTGAACGTCATGGAGCATATGAGATATTCCAGGAGTTGAAGTTAATATTTCAAGCAAATGCCCGAATTGAGAGATATGAAGTCTCCAATATGTTCTATAGCTGCAAGATGGAGGAGAACAGTTCTGTCAGTGAGCATATACTCAAAATGTCTGGGTATAATAATCACTTGATTCAGATGGGAGTTAATCTTCCAGATGATTGCGTCATTGACAGAATTCTCCAATCACTGCCACCAAGCTACAAGAGCTTCGTGATGAACTATAATATGCAAGGGATGAACAAGACTATTCCTGAGCTCTTCGCAATGCTGAAAGCTGCGGAGGTAGAAATCAAGAAGGAGCATCAAGTGTTGATGGTTAACAAAACCACTAGTTTCAAGAAAAGGGGCAAAGGGAAGAAGAAGGGGAACTTCAAGAAGAACAGCAAGCAAGTTGCTGCTCAGGAGAAGAAACCCAAGTCTGGACCTAAGCCTGAAACTGAGTGCTTCTACTGCAAGCAGACTGGTCACTGGAAGCGGAACTGCCCCAAGTATTTGGCGGATAAGCAGGATGGCAAGGTGAACAAAGGTATATGTGATATACATGTTATTGATGTGTACCTTACTAGAGCTCGCAGTAGCACCGGGGTATTTGATACTGGTTCTGTTGCTAATATTTGCAACTCGAAACAGGGACTACAGAATAAGCGGACGCTAGCAAAGGACGAGGTGACGATGCGCGTGGGAAACGGTTCCAAAGTCTATGTGACCGCGGTCGGCACGCTACCTCTACATCTACCTTCGGGATTAATATTAGACCTAAATAATTGTTATTTGGTGCCAACGTTGAGCATGAACATTATATTTGGATCTTGTTTAATGCAAGACGGTTATTCATTTAAATCAGAGAATAATGCTTGTTCTATTTATATGAGTAATATCTTTTATGGTCATGCACCTTTGAAGAGTGGTCTATTCTTGTTGAATCTCGATAGTAGTGATACACATATTCATAATGTAGAAGCCAAAAGATGCAGAGTTGATAATGATAGTGCAACTTATTTGTGGCACTACCGTTTAGGTCATATCGGTGTAAAGCGCATGAAGAAACTCCATACTGATGGGCTTTTGGAACCACTTGATTATGAATCACTTGGTACTTGCGAACCGTGCCTCATAGGCAAGATGACCAAAACACCGTTCTCCGGTACTATGGAGAGAGCAACAGATTTATTGGAAATCATACATACCGATGTATGTGGTCCGATGAATATTGAGGCTCGTGGCGGATATCGTTATTTTCTCACCTTCACAGATGATTTAAGCAGATATGGGTATATCTACTTAATGAAACATAAGTCTGAAACATTTGAAAAGTTCAAGGAATTTCAGAGTGAAGTTGAAAATCATCATTACAAGAAAATAAAGTTTCTACGATCTGATCGTGGAGGAGAATATTTGAGTTACGAGTTTGGTGTACATTTGAAAAATTGTGGAATAGTTTCGCAACTCACGCCACCCGGAACACCACAGCGTAATGGTGTGTCCGAACGTCGTAATCGTACTTTACTAGATATGGTGCGATCTATGATGTCTCTTACTGATTTACCGCTATCGTTTTGGGGTTATGCTTTAGAGACTGCCGCATTCACGTTAAATAGGGCACCATCAAAATCCGTTGAGACGACGCCTTATGAACTATGGTTTGGCAAGAAACCAAAGTTGTCGTTTCTTAAAGTTTGGGGCTGCGATGCTTATGTGAAAAAGCTTCAACCTGATAAGCTCGAACCCAAAGCGGAGAAATGTGTCTTCATAGGATACCCAAAGGAAACTGTCGGGTATACCTTCTATCACAGATCCGAATGCAAGACATTCGTTGCTGAGAATGGATCATTTCTAGAGAAGGAGTTTCTCTCGAAAGAAGTGAGTGGGAGGAAAGTAGAACTTGACGAGGTAACTGTACCTGCTCCCTTATTGGAAAATAGTACATCACAGAAAACTGTTTCTGCGACACCTATACCAATTAGTGAGGAAGCTAATGATGATGATCATGAAGCTTCAGGACAAGATACTCCTGAACCACGTAGATCAACCAGAGTGAGATCCGCACCAGAGTGGTACGGTAATCCAGTTCTGGAAGTCATGCTACTAGATCATGATGAACCTACGAACTATGAAGAAGCGATGGTGAGCCCAGATTCCGCAAAGTGGCTTGATGCCATGAAATCTGAGATGGGATCCATGTATGAGAACAAAGTATGGACTTTGGTTGACTTGCCCGATGATCGGCAAGCAATTGAGAATAAATGGATCTTCAAGAAAAAGTCTGACGCTGACGGTAATATTACTGTCTATAAAGCTCGACTTGTCGCAAAAGGTTTTCGACAAGTTCAAGGGGTTGACTACGATGAGACCTTCTCACCCGTAGCGATGCTTAAGTCCGTCAGAATCATGTTAGCAATCGCCGCATTTTATGATTATGAAATATGGCAAATGGATGTCAAAACTGCGTTCCTGAATGGATTTTTGGAAGAAGAGTTGTATATGATGCAACCAGAAGGTTTTGTCGATCCGAAGGGAGCTAACAAAGTGTGCAAACTCCAGCAATCCATTTATGGACTGGTGCAAGCATCTCGGAGTTGTAATAAACGCTTTGATAGTGTGATCAAAGCATTTGGCTTTATACAGACTTTGGGAGAAGCCTGTATTTACAAGAAAGTGAGTGGGAGCTCTGTAGCATTTCTGATATTATATGTGGATGACATATTGCTGATTGGAAATGATACAGAATTTCTGGATAGCATAAAGGGATACTTGAATAAAAGTTTTTCGATGAAAGACCTCGGGGAAGCTGCTTACATATTAGGCATAAAGATCTATAGAGATAGATCAAGACGCTTAATTGGACTTTCACAAAGCACATACCTTGACAAGATTTTGAAGAAGTTCAAAATGGATCAAGCAAAGAAAGTGTTCTTGCCCGTGTTACAAGGTGTGAAGTTGAGTCAGACTCAATGCCCGACCACTGCAGAAGATATAGAGAAAATGAAAGATGTTCCCTATGCTTCAGCCATAGGCTCTATCATGTATGCAATGCTGTGTACCAGACCTGATGTGTGCCTTGCTATAAGTTTAGCAGGGAGGTACCAAAGTAATCCAGGAGTGGATCATTGGACAGCGGTCAAGAACATCCTGAAATACCTGAAAAGGACTAGGGATATGTTTCTCGTATATGGAGGTGACAAAGAGCTCACCGTAAGAGGTTACGTTGATGCAAGCTTTGACACTGATCCGGACGATTCTAAATCGCAAACCGGATACGTGTTTACTTTAAACGGTGGAGCTGTTAGTTGGTGCAGTTCTAAACAAAGCGTCGTAGTGGGATCTGCATGTGAAGCGGAGTACATAGCTGCTTCAGAAGCAGCGAACGAAGGAGTCTGGATGAAGGAGTTCATATCCGATCTAGGTGTCATACCTAGTGCATCGGGTCCAATGAAAATCTTTTGTGACAATACTGGTGCAATTGCTTTGGCAAAGGAATCCAGATTTCACAAAAGGACCAAACACATCAAGAGACGCTTCAACTCCATCTGGGATTTAGTCCAGGTGGGAGACATAGAGATTTGCAAGATACATACGGATCTGAATGTTGCAGACCCGTTGACTAAGCCTCTTCCACGAGCAAAACATGATCAGCACCAAGGCTCCATGGGTGTTAGAATCATTACTGTGTAATCTAGATTATTGACTCTAGTGCAGATGGGAGACTGAAGGAAATATGCCCTAGAGGCAATAATAAAGTTATTATTTATTTCCTTATATCATGATAAATGTTTATTATTCATGCTAGAATTGTATTAACCGGAAACATAATACATGTGTGAATACATAGACCAACAGAGTGTCACTAGTATGCCTCTACTTGACTAGCTCGTTAATCAAAGATAGTTATGTTTCCTAACCATGAACAAAGAGTTGTTATTTGATTAACGAGGTCACATCATTAGTTGAATGATCTGATTGACATGACCCATTCCATTAGCTTAGCACCCGATCGTTTAGTATGTTGCTATTGCTTTCTTCATGACTTATACATGTTCCTGTAACTATGAGATTATGCAACTCCCGTTTACCAGAGGAATACTTTGGGTACTACCAAACGTCACAACGTAACTGGGTGATTATAAAGGAGTACTACAGGTGTCTCCAATGGTGGATGTTGGGTTGGCGTATTTCGAGATTAGGGTTTGTCACTCCGAGTGTCGGAGAGGTATCTCTGGGCCCTCTCGTCAATGCACATCACATAAGCCTTGCAAGCACTGCAACTAATATGTTAGTTGTGACATGATGTATTACGGAATGAGTAAAGAGACTTGCCGGTAACGAGATTGAACTAGGTATTGGATACCGACGAGAATCTCGGGCAAGTAACATACCGATGACAAAGGGAACAACGTATGTTGTTATGCGGTCTGACCGATAAAGATCTTCGTAGAATATGTAGGAGCCAATATGGGCATCCAGGTCCCGCTATTGGTTATTGACCGGAGACATGTCTCGGTCATGTCTACATTGTTCTCGAACCGTAGGGTCCGCACGCTTAACGTTACGATGATAGTTATTATGAGTTTATTCATTTTGATGTACCGAAGGTTGTTCGGAGTCCCGGATGTGATCACGGACATGACGAGGAGTCTCGAAATGGTCGAGACGTAAAGATTGATATATTGGAAGCCTATGTTTGGACACCGGAAGTGTTCCGGGTGAAATCGGGATTTTACCGGAATACCGGGAGGGTTACCGGAACCCCCCGGGAGGCAAATGGGCCTATTGGGCCTTAGTGGAAAAGAGAAAAGGGGCAGCCCATAGCTGGCCGCCCCCCCTTCCCCAAGTCCTATTAGGACTAGGAGAAGGGGCCGGCCCCCCTCTCTCTCCTTTCCCCCTTGGGAGTCCTAGTTGGAATAGGATTGAGGGGGGGAGTCCTACTCTCGGTAGGAGTAGGACTCCTCCCACGCCCTCTCCCTAGCCGGCCGAACCCCTCCCCCTGCTCCTTTATATACGGGGGTAGGGGGCACCCCATAGACACACAAGTTGATCATCGTTGATCGTTCCTTAGCCATGTGCGGTGCCCCCTGCCACCAAATTCCACCTCGATCATACCGTTGTAGTGCTTAAGCGAAGCCCTGCGTCGGTAGTACATCAAGATCGTCACCACGCCGCCGTGCTGACGGAACTCTTCCTCGACGCTTTGCTGGATCGGAGCCCGAGGATCGTCATCGAGCTGAACGTGTGCTAAGAACTCGGAGGTGCCGGAGTAACGGTGCTTGGATCGGTTGGATCGGGAAGAAGACGTACGACTACTTCCTCTACGTTGTGTGATCGCTTCCGCAGTCGGTCTGCGTTGGTACGTAGACAACACTCTCCCCCTCGTTGCTATGCATCACCATGATCTTGCGTGTGTGTAGGAAAATTTTCGAAATTACTACGTTCCCCAACACTATGCTATTCTACCTGAGAGGGAGCAGCAGGATCAGTAGCTACTCTTCATGCTCTTAATTAGTACTTGTCTCATGGATCCGTGTCCTGAACTTCGATGTTGGTGATGATTATGTTGAACTTGATGATATCTCTTTGCTTCTATTACAAAGTGAATGTTTCCTCTTTAAGCTAGCCAACGTTGATGATGAATTGCATAGCTTGCGGTAATGACTACGATGATTAAATAGTGGTAATTAGATGACAACGATGATTTTTAGCTAGCTAGAGTTTATTTATTTATTAATATGCGATGATGATGATGATGACGACTACAACTCATTATAACGTAAAACAATCCTAAATTAAATTGATAACACAAATTAAATTGAAAAATACAAAATAAAACAAAAACCCACAACCATTTAGTACCGGTTGGTTTTACCAACCGGTACTAAAGGGCTCCCGCCCCCCGGAGCTGGCTCGTGCCACGTGGTACCCCTTTAGCACCGGTTCGTGCTGAATCGGTACTAAAGGGGGGGGGGCTTTAGTGCCGAAATAATAGTGCCGGTTCCATAACCGGCACTAAAGGCCCTTACGAACCGGTGCTATTGCCCGGTTTTCTACTAGTGTAATTACCAAATGTTGTTCGGAGTCCCGGATGAGATCCCGGACGTCACGAGGAGTTCTGGAATGGTCCGGAGGTAAAGATTTATATATGGGAAGTCATCATACGGTCAACGAAATAATTCGGGGGGTTACCGGTATTGTACCGGGACCACCGGGAGGGTCCACCTGCCCCGGAGGGCCCTATGGGCTGTGTGTGGAGAGGGACCAGCCCCTTAGTGGGCTGGGCGCCTCCTCCCGTAGGGCCCATGCGCCTAGGGTTTGGGGGAACCCTAAAGAGGGGCGCCCCCCTTGCCTTGGGGGGCAAGGCAACACCCCTGGCCGCCGCCCCCTCCTCAGATTGGATCTGAGGGGGCCGACCCCCCTCTCCCTTGCCTCTATATATATGTGGGGGTGGGAGGGCAGCCGCACCCAAGTTCTGGCACAGCCCTCCCCCTATCCCAAGTCCTCCTCCTCTCCCGCGGTGCTTGGCAAAGCCCTGCAGGATTGCCACGCTCCTCCTTCACCACCACGCCGTCGTGCTGCTGCTGGATGGAGTCTTCCCCAACCTCTCCTTCTCCCCTTGCTGGATCAAGGCGTCGGAGACGTCACCGGGCTGCACGTGTGTTGAATGCGGAGGCGCCGTTGTTCGGCGCTTAGATCGGGATCAACCGCGATCTGAATCGCTGCGAGCACGACTCCTTCATATGCGTTCTTGCAACGCTTCCGCTTAGCGGTCTACAAGGGTATGTAGATGCACTCCCCTTCCCCTCGTTGCTAGATTACTCCATAGATTGATCTTGGTGATGCGTAGAAAATTTTAAATTTCTGCTACGATCCCATCTATCATTGATCTTGCTAACTAAGCCCATAATTCGGGTGCACCGTTCAACCAATGTTTAAATTGTGTATGTTTTCCTCGAGCATACATCATTATATCATTTGATCTGACAAATGTTATCTCCTTGTTCACATAATTGAGGGCACCCATCTTTTTGGAAATCTCAATGAATTGTCACCGAGTCCATCAACCACCTCCTCATCCTCTTCTCGGTTTTAATGATGGACTCTTGTTTCGGAACTTGCTTCCATAGTCCATTTCCCAAGAATCTTACAATGTCATCTCGTCATTTTGTGTTGCACCTTTTCTTTTCAGGAATCCCGTGTCTGACTTATCTTGATACCAATCAGATCTGAATCTCGGTCAGATAATATGGTTGGAACATATTTTCAAGAGTTATAACACTGATCCTCATATGACCCGGTAAGGTGATGTCATGCACACCTGACCGGAGGACCAATTGTTATAGTTTCCTTTTTAACAAGGTTAACCATTTTTCCATGAGGAAATGGAATGCCTTGTTTAATAAGTTTATCCCGGTGGATCCTTTGTGCATCCAAATTCTGAACCTTACTTGATGACCATGTCAATGCTATCTCGAAGCATGTCTATGGTACTCTGATCATCGATAAGAACATTTTAAGCACCATGCTAAATTTCACTTATCAATTATTCAAACACCGTTGATTGGGTAATGTCATGAACTTCCTCTCCCGTTACCTAAATGGTTTTCTATGTTATATCATGTCATGGCTATCATGCTCTGCTTGTCCTTGTGAAGGATATACCCCTGAAAAATGTGTTTAAACACATTTTCCTTTCCATTGTTCTGTTTAATCTGATGATCACCTTTTCCTTTCCATTGTTTTGCTTAACCTTTCTGGTGATCTATATGATCTAAGCAGTAATATTCTCCTGCTTATGTAAACACCTCAGTGTACAACTCTATCAGTAAGACCCTGTTACTATTGTTGATGACATTCGGGTAACCACCGATGGGCGAGAACTTTGCCTATTGGTCCGCCTCGTCTTAACGAGTAGGAAAATGGTTCTCTTCGTCCCTCGCCCTTGGTACCAATGTTGTTGCCAACATAACTGACAGGCTATATTCTGCCATGCCTTGCTACCATGACCTTGCAATATGTCGGCGTCCTTCCTACTTTTGGACCACATGGTGGGCCCATAACCCACAGCTCCACATGATCGAAACCTGACTCTCTTGCACCCCCTGTTCCCCAGGTTGTTCCTCGTGTGTGGCCTCGTATGTTATTCACGAGCCACCTTCCGAGGGATCATCAAATCTGTTACCGGACACAATACTTATTCCCGATTGTTTTGAGCCCCTTTCACGCCCTGTTTCAGGCATCGAACGGTTGCCTGCTCGCTCGAAACTTCCCATGAAACCTCATTACTTTGCTCTCGATATTTTCTTAAGTTTCAATTCGAGAGTTACTTTCTGCCACCTTCCCCGATGTTATCGACCAGATAGTCAACCTTGTAGAGGTTCGTTCTCCCGAAATACCCCCCTTATTCTTTCGTAAGTACGATGGAATCCCTGAAGAAAGGATGCTGACTTCATCTTGATGACTTGAAGCAGAAAAATGAAGACATCAATATAATGGATCGACCACTTCGAGAAGAGCAACCAAGACCAAGAAGATTCGTTAGAATTTCGTAACCAGACCTTTCCCCCGTTTTCCACCTCTTAAATCTCGGGACGAGATTTCTTATAGTGGAGGAGAATTGTGACGCCCGGATAATTATGCTACCGTAACCCTCCGCTAATGATGCCACGTCACCTCGATTACTGTTGCTAATCTCGCGTTAGTTCGAAACTGATTTGAATTCAAATTCAAAATCAAGCAAACAATAAAAAATTTGAAAATTTTAAACTAAAATGTTCGGAGGGAACCAAATATTGCATAGGTAATTATGGTGGAGAAACCACACCTTTGCAAAATGTTTAAATACTACAAGATGAATAAAACAACAGTAAAACAATTATTTAAATACCTTTTGTAATTATTAAAATGTCAAACTAATTTATTTGAGGACTAGACTTTTCCTGACTATGGATTAAGTTGGAATACTAATTTAGATGCTACGTGTACATTTTAGTAAAACTAAAATTAATAGGAACCAAACTAAAATAGAAAAAGTTATATAAATAAAAAGAAAAAGGCAAAGTAGAAAATAAAACAAAACAACAACAAAAATATAAAAGCAAGCAACCCCCCCCCCACTAGGCGACGGCCCAGCTGGCCTCCGGGCCAATCAGGCCGGCCCAGCTGGCCCCCACGCACCCCCTCCTTAACTCCATCCCGCGGCAAATCCTAACCCACGACCACCATTCCCCCCTCCTCGCACGATCCCTTCTACTCCCACTCTCCCCCTTGATCCAGATCGAGCTCCGACCCCTGCCCCGCTGCCCACCTCGCCGTCGGCATTCCCCGACGCCGCTCGTCGTCTCAGGCGCCGCCCCGCCATCGTCTCCTTGACCGCGTCGCGCGCCTCCCCGTCCTCGCCCCCTTCCTGATCCAGAAATGGATCAGGGCACGACCTCGACGCCGTCCGATGCCGCCTGCCGGAGCCACCTCGCCGGAGCCTCTCCGCCTCGACCACGTCGTCCCCATCCTCCTCGCCGGACTGCTCGTCCTCGCCTCGTCCCCGACTCGCTTCATCACGCCTCGCCGCCCGATCCCCTGCACCGCCCATGAGCATCGTCCCTCTCCTCTCCCCCTCTGCTCCTGTCGCCAGATCCAACCGCGCCCGTCGTTCGCGCCATGGACCTGCTGCCGCCCCTGATGGCCACCGGCCCCGTGCTGCTTCGTCACCGCAGCGCCCCGCTATCCGCACACGGCCACGGCCTCCTCCCTGCGTCGTGACTGGACCAGCACCCCGCTCGCGCCCCCTACCGTCTCGGCCAACCACTTCGCTCGCCGACGCCGTGCCTAACCCGCGCGCAGCCTCGCCGGCCCTGCCTGCTGCGACCTTCTGCTGCTTGCTCCGTCGCGGCCTCGCGCGGCCCCGCTGCTCGCCGTCCACAGCTAGCTTGTCGTGGTTGCGCTCCGGCGAGCCACCTGACCGTAGCCCCGCGCCCCAGCCTCAAGCTCTGGCTCAGCCGCGCCGGCGCCGCCCCTCGCCTTCTACCGCGGCTCCCGCCAGACGCACGCAGCGCCCATTCGGGTGTGCCCGACGCCCGACCCACTATGGCCCCTAGGGCCAATGACATGTGGGGCCGCCCCCTCTGAAACGTTAAAAATGATGATAAAAATAATAACAATTAATTCATTAACTTAATTAACTCTGTAGTTAACTAATTAAATCTAATTACCTGCTAATTAAAATGTTAGTTGATAATTAGTGAACAACCTATGACGTGTGGGACCCACAAGGTCAGTTTGACCGGTCAATGGTCCAAGTTGACCACTGACATCATGCTGATGTCATAATTGAATTTCCTAAATTAATTAATTCTGTTAATCCTAAAAATGATTTAAATCTTTAATAATTAATATAAAATAAACCGTACCTCGGATGGAAAAACTTTGTACATGAAAGTTACTGAGAACGACATGACGAATCCCGTTACGCAGCCCGTTCGTCCGCCACGCATCCCTAGCATAGCAAACACGCAACCTTCCCCCTCCGGTTCATCTGTCTGAAAACACAAAACACCGGGAATACTTTCCCGGATGTTTTCCCCCTTCACCGGTACCACCTCGTACCGCGTTAGGGCACACCATGTTGTGCATCTCGTGCATCGTCATGTCGTGCATCGTCATGCATTTGTTTGCATTATATTTATTGTTTCTCCCCCCTCTTCTCTCGCTAGACACCGAGACCGACACCGCTGCTACCCAGTACAACTACAGTGTTGATGACCCCTCTCTCTTGCCAGAGCAACCAGGCAAGCCCCCCCCCTTGATCACCAGATATCGCCTACTCTCCTCTATACTGCTTGCATTAGAGTAGTGTAGCATGTTACTGCTTTCCGTTAATCCTATCCTGATGCATAGCCTGTCCTTGCTACTACTGTTGTTACCTTTACCTGCAATCCTAATGCTTAGTATAGAATGCTAGTTTATCATCAGTGGCCCTACATTCTTGTCCGTCTGCCATGCTATACTATCGGGCCATGATCACTCAGGAGGTGATCGCGGGTATATACTATATACTTTATACATGATACATGTGGTGACTAAAGTCGGGTCGGCTCGTGGAGCACCCGCGAGTGATTCACGGAATGGGCGCTGAAAGGACCTTTGTCCCAACGGCCCTCTGAGTGGATCTTTGTGGCGAAGCGACAGGGCAGGTTGAGACCACCTTGGAGACAGGTGGGCCTGGCCCTGGTCGGCGTTCGCGGTTATTTCAAGATAACACGTTTAACAAGATCTTGGTATTTGATCTGAGTCTGGCTACTGGCATATACGCACTAACCATCTACGCGGGGATAGTTATGGGCACTCGACGTCGTGGTATCAGCCGAAGCCTTCATGATGTCAGCGACTGAGCGGTGTGCGCCGGATTGGACTGGAACGCCTGTTAGGCTAGGTCTGCATCCGTCTGCCCTCGCAACGTGGAGGTGTGCAATGGGCGATGGGCCCAGACCCCTGCGCCATAGGATTTAGACCGGCGTGCTGACCTCTCTATTGTGCCTAGGTAGGGCTGCGACGTGTTGATCTTCCGAGGCCGGACATGACACAGGAAAGTGTGTTCGGCCAAATGGGATCGAGCGTGTTGGGTTATGTGGTGCACCCCTACAGGGAAGTTAGTCTATTCGAATAGCCATGTCCCTCGGTAAAAGGATGGCCTGGAGTTGTACCTTGACCTTATGACAACTAGAACCGGATACTTAATAAAACACACCCTTCCAAGTGCTAGATACAACCGGTGGTCGCTCTCTCACAGGGCGACGAGGGGAGGATCATCGGTTAGGATTATGCTATGCGATGCTACTTGGTGAACTTACCATGTACTCTCTTCTCCTGCTGCAAGATGGTGGTTACCAGAAGCGTAGTCTTCGATAGGACTAGCTATCCCCCTCTTATTCCGGCATTCTACAGTTCAGTCCACATATGATACCCTTATTCCATTTGATACTAATGCATACATATGTAGTGTAGCTCCTTGCTTGCGAGTACTTTGGATGAGTACTCACGGTTGCTTTGCTCCCTCTTTTCCCCCTTTCTATACCCAATTGTTGCGATCAGACGACGTAGTCCAGGAGCCAGACGCCACCGTCAACGACGACTACTACTACTCGGGAGGTGCCTACTACTACGTGCAACCCGATGACGACGACCAGGAGTAGTTTAGGAGGATCCCAGGCAGGAGGCCTGCGCCTCTTTCAATCTATATCCCAGTTTGTGCTAGCCTTCTTAAGGCAAACTTGTTTAACTTATGTTTGTACTCAGATATTGTTGCGTCTACTGACTCGTCTATGATCGAGCTCTTGTATTCGAGCCTTCGAGGCCCCTGGCTTGTAATATGATGCTTGTTAGACTTATTTTATTTGTAGAGTTGTGACGTGATATCTTCCCGTGAGTCCCTGATCTTGACCGTACACGTTTGCGTGTATGATTAGTGTATGATTGAATCGGGGGCGTCACAAGTTGGTATCAAAGCCGACTGCCTGTAGGAATCCCCCTTCCACACTCCTTTGACGAAGTTGAGTCTAGTCGATGAAAATTGTTTTACTAACTTGGTTGTGCAGCCCATGGGCCCACGTCGCCATTGGGTGGTAATAAGATCTTTTATTCCTCATCTATATTCTGGGACTCTGAACTCTCTTTTATTGGGGTTAAATGATTTTGCTAACTCTAAACTCTAGGTTCTCGTAGTTACTTCCTCCGGGAGATCCCCTCACTCCAGATGATCGCTTGCTGCACCAGAAGATTCCGAAGATACTCTCAGAGGTTTTCCCGAGACCCTTGTGCCCATCGACTTTACAATCCCCTACCACCGATATACCCTTATGGATAACTACCTACAATTATCGTTCATACCTACATCCCCAGTTGCTCTTGTTAATACAAGATGCCCTAAATTGCTCTCCGTTGTTCCGAAAATCCTTAAAGCTTACTGCCTTGCAGTTCTTCACCACATGAATTCCCCTATTGAAAATTCCTCGCACTTATTGAGTATCTGTTCATCCCCAGTTGTTCGTATGCTTCATAAGATACTCTGAAATACTATCTGACCTTCTGAGCCTCCTCTTCAAACTATTGCTCTGCAAATACTTGTATGCTTACGTTATGGATGCTCCCATATCACTAGCAATATTCACTAGTATCTTTTGACACCGTCATTTTGATCCTATTGATTCAACATGTGTGCGAATGCACACAATCATAAATCAACCCTTCTAAATTATCTTTCCAGCTCAGACGTCATTTTGAACATGAGCTGGTTCTCGACCAAACTATTTGTCGTCAATTGTGCCTCTGGTCTACCCAACTTATCCATCCTTGATCAGAGCGTCTGCTTCTGATCCTTTGTTTTGGAAATCATAATTCCTTTGTTATCTAAGCATCGAATTATTCAGATGTTCTATAATATGATGCACGTGCATTCTTTCTTCCTCTGATTGAGTACCGATACTCACATCAGCTCCGTTGTGGATCTCCCGATCCATTGTTGGATTTCATCCGACACCGTCCTTCATATTCAATAACCTTGTGAGCCTTTCCACGGGTATATAATGCCTTTGGTAAATTGTATCCTTTGCCTTGACAACCATGCTCTACTTTCGAGCTGGTGATAATTACTCCTGAAGTTTGTGGTATATGTTTCTAAGATGCCTCGATGGGTTGAGCATATGCCTTTTTCTAATCTGTGTGAACCCGGAAACTACTATGGGTCATACTCTATTGGTGTTATGTAAGATAAAATTTCAACACCACAACTTCGTTGAAGGCGAGAAGTGAATGAAAGGTTATGCATTAAAGAAGTGGGAGTCAACCTTGAATGTTGTGTTCATGCCCATGGACCCGATGTGGAACTTATCATGGAAGCTTCTTGCGAAATATTTAATCATTTGGTTAATTCTTCCGGTGTCATTAAATTGGATCCCTTGCAGGTATGATTCTGACCATATTGTTCTTCTTTGATTCCATTTCTCGGGCAAGTTTAAATATTTGTCTTCTACGGATCAATACCCCAGTCCAACCTTTACTTTGATTTGTCGTCGAGTATTACCCCCCGGTATCTTGAGATTATCTTGGAACTGCATAACTTCTTATGAGTTCTTCATCAAGTACTACATTCTCACTGATTACAATTTTTCATGGGCTCTGAGTTATTAAACACTCAAAGACACCGATAACTGAACTGAGTCTGCACTATGGTTCAACAAATTTTAGTAATCTTATTTAAGTACGATTTTGTACTCAAGCAAGTCATTCCTAGCCTGATCAACTATATCGTTATCGTGCTATAGTTTAACTGTGCCACCCGGTCCTTATTCTCGGAGCACAGCTTTCGAATATAAGCTAAGCTTACGTCGATTTCCTCGTCTTATCATTTCACCTCGAACCACAAACTTGATTCCAAGGTTGTGTCATACATGTGGTTCAAATAATCTTTCGTTGCATCAGTCCTTTTGCTTGATGCAGTCGTTGTTCGATTGCTTCTCCGTGGAGCCTCTCGACAACAATTGTCGTGATCATCATCAACAAATTTTGGCTCCTTCCAGGATATCGATCGAATTCATGATGATAAGTGTCATCCTTGTCCCTTGGTAATTTGATTTACCATCGCCAACATCCTTACCTTACTTTCATCACAAACTTGTTCATGTTATGGATGCAACTTGATTTTGAGCTCGTATTATGTTCTACCTTGACGTATTGTCGTATTTTATGTCAAGGATGTTGTGGGAATTGCTCCACCTCTTAAGAATTCTTGTTACAGTGTTGCTTCTCGCCATCACCATTCTTTCATGGGTCCTCGTGTTGACTCCAACAGGGGTACCAACAAGTGAGCGATGCTGTTTGGATTCTGCCCTTCTAGCAACCCTCTTGCTTTGAAGTTAATGGTCGGCCGTTTATTCATAGACTATTGATTATTGAATCACCCTTCAATCATTGATCTTGCTACCTAAGCCCATAATTCGGGTGCACCGTTCAACCAATGTTTAAATTGTGTATGTTTTCCTCGAGCATAAATCATTATATCATTTGATCTGACAAATGTTATCTCCTTGTTCACATAATTGAGGGCACCCATATTTTTGGAAATCTCAAATGAATTGTCACCGAGTCCATCGACCACCTCCTCATCCTCATCTCGGTTTTAATGATGGACTCTTGTTTTGGAACTTGCTTCCATAGTCCATTTCTCGAGAATCTTACAATGTCATCTCGTCATTTTGTGTTGCACCTTTTCTTTTCAGGAATCCCGTGTCTGAGTTATCTTGATACCAATCAGATCTGAATCTCGGTCAGATATGATGGTTGGAACATATTTTCAAGAGTTATAACATTGATCCTCATATGACCCGGTAAGGTGATGTCATGCACACCTGACCGGAGGACCAAGTGTTATAGTATCCTTTTTAACAAGGTTAACCATTTTTCCATGAGGAAATGGAATGCCTTGTTTAATAAGTTTATCCCGATGGATCCTTTGTGCATCCAAATTCTGAACCTTACTTGATGACCATGTCCATGCTATCTCGAAGCATGTCTATGGTACTCTGATCATCGATAAGAACATTTTAAGCACCATGCTAAATTTCACTTATCAATTACTCAAACACCATTGATTGGATAATGTCATGAACTTCCTCTCCCGCTACCTAAATGGTTTTCTATGTTATATCATGTCATGGCTATCATGCTCTGCTTGTCCTTGTGAAGGATATACCCCTGAAAAATGTGTTTAAACACATTTTCCTCTCCATTGTTCTGTTTAATCTGATAATCACCTTTTCCTTTCCATTGTTTTGTTTAACCTTTCTGGTGATCTATATGATCTAAGCAGTAATATTCTCCTGCTTTTGTAAACACCTCAGTGTACAACTCTATCAGTAAGACCCTGTTACTATTGTTGATGACATTCCGGTAACCACCGATGGACGAGAACTTTGCCTATTGGTCTGCCTCGTCTTAACGAGCAGGAAAATGGTTCTCTTCGTCCCTCGCCCTTGGTACCAACGTTGTTGCCAACATAACCGACAGGCTATATTCTGCCATGCCTTGCTACCATGACCGTGCAATATGTCAGCGTCCTTCCTACTTTTGGACCACATGGTGGGCCCATAACCTACAGCTCCACAGGATCGAAACCTGACTCTCCTGCACCCCCTATTCCCAAGGTTGTTCCTCGCGTGTGGCCTCGTATGTAATTCACGAGCCACCTTCCGAGGGATCATCAAATCTGTTACCGGACGCAATACTTATTCCCGATTGCTTTGAGCCCCTTTCATGCCCTGTTTCAGGCATCGAACGGTTGCCTGCTCACTCGAAACTTCCCATGAAACCTCATTACTTTGCTCTCGATATTTTCTTAAGTTTCAATTCGAGAGTCACTTTCTGCCACCTTCCCCGATGTTATCGACCAGATAGTCAACCTCGTAGAGGTTCGTTCTCCCGGAATACCCCCCTTATTCTTTCGTAAGTACGATGGAACCCCCGAAGAAATGATGCCGACTTCATCTTGATGACTTGAAGCAGAAAAATGAAGACATCAATATAATGGATCGACCACTTCGAGAAGAGCAACCAAGACCGAGAAAATTCGTTAGAATTTTGTAACCAGACCTTTCCCCCGTTTTCCACCTCTTAAATCTCGGGACGAGATTTCTTGTAGTGGAGGAGAATTGTGACGCCCGGATAATTATGCTACAGTAACCCTTCGCTAATGATGCCACGTCACCTCGATTACTGTTGCTAATCTCGCGTTAGTTCGAAACTGATTCGAACTCAAATTCAAAATCAAGCAAACAATAAAAATTTTGAAAATTTTAAACTAAAATGTTCGGAGTGAACCAAATATTGCACAGGTAATTATGGTGGAGAAACCACACCTTTGCAAAATGTTTAAATACTACAAGATGAATAAAACAGCAGTAAAACAATTATTTAAATACCTTTTGTAATTAATAAAATGTCAAAGTAATTTATTTGAGGACTAGACTTTTCATGACTATGGATTAAGTTGGAATACTAATTTAGATGCTACGTGTACATTTTACTAAAACTAAAATTAATAGGAACCAAACTAAAATAGAAAAAGTTATATAAATAAAAAGAAAAAGGCAAAGTAGAAAATAAAACAAGACAACAACAAAAATATAAAAGCAAGCAACCCCCCCCCCACTAGGCGACGGCCCAGCTGGCCTCCGGGCCAATTAGGCCGGCCCAGCTGGCCCCCACGCACCACCTCCTTAACTCCATCCCGCGACAAACCCTAACCCACGACCACCACTCCCCCCTCCCCGACGCCGCTCGTCGTCTCAGGCGCCGCCCCGCCATCGTCCTCGTTGACCGTGTCGCGCGCCTCCCCATCCTCGCCCCCTTCCTGATCCAGAAATGGATCAGGGCACGACCTCGACACCGTTCGATGCAGCCTGCCGGAGCCACCTCGTCGGAGCCTCTCCGCCTCGACCACATCGTCCCCATCCCCCTCGCAGGACTGCTCGTCCTCGCCTCCTCCCCGACTCGCTTCATCACGCCTCGCCGCCCGATCCCCTGCACCCCCCGTGGGCATCGTCCCTCTCCTCTCCCCCTCTGCTCCCGTTGCCGGATCCAACCGCGCCCGTCATTCGCGCCATGGTCCTGCTGCCACCCCTGATGGCCACCGGCCCCGTGCTGCTTCGCCACCTCAACGCCCCGCTATCCACACACGGTCGCGGCCTCCTCCATGCGCCGCGACTGGACCGGCACCCCGCTCGCGCCCCTGCCGTCTCGGCCAACCACTGCGCTCGCCGACGCCGTGCCTAACCCGCGCACAGCCTCGCCGGCCCTGCCTGCTGCGACCTTCTGCTGCTTGCTCCGTCGCGGCCCCACTGCTCGCCGTCCACAACTGGCTCGTCGTGGTTGCGCTCCGACGAACTACCCGACCGCAGCCCCGCGCCCCAGCCTCAAGCTCCGGCTCAGCCGCGCCGGCGCCGCCCCTCACCTTCTGCCACGGCTCCCACCAGACGCACGCAGTGCCCATTCAGGTGTGCCCGACGCCCGACCCACTATGGCCCCTAGGGCCAATGACATGTGGGGCCGCCCCCTCTAAAACGTTAAAAAAATGATGATAAAAATAATAACAATTAATTCATTAACTTAATTAACTCTGTTTAGTTAACTAAGTAAATCTAATTAACCTGCTAATTAAAATGTTAGTTGATAATTAGTGAACAACCTATGACATGTGGGACCCACAAGGTCAGTTTGACCGGTCAATGGTCCGAGTTGACCGCTGACATCATGCTGACATCATGCTGACGTCATAATTGTATTTCCTAAATTAATTAATTCTGTTAATCCTAGAAATGATTTAAATCTTTAATAATTAATATAAAATAAACCGTAGTGCGGATGGAAAAACTTTGTACATGAAAGTTGCTCAGAACGACGTGACGAATCTGGTTACGCTGCTCGTTCGTCCGCCACGCATCCCTAGCATAGCAAACACGCAACTTTCCCCCTCCGGTTCATCTGTCCGAAAACGCAAAACACCGGGAATACTTTCCCTGATGTTTTCCCCCTTCACCGGTACCACCTCGTACCGCGTTAGGGCACACCTAGCAATCATGCTTTGTCATGTTATGCATCGTCATGCATTTGTTTGCATTATATTTATTGTTTCTCCCCCCTCTTCTCTCGCTAGACACCAAGACCGACGCCGCTGCTACCCAGTACGACTATGGTGTTGACGACCCCTCTCTCTTGCCAGAGCAACCAGTAAAGCCCCCCCCCCCCTTGATCACCAGATATCGCCTACTCTCGTCTATACTGCTTGCATTACAGTAGTGTAGCATGTTACTGCTTTCCGTTAATCCTATCCTGATGCATAGCCTGTCCTTGCTACTACTGTTGTTACCTTTACCTGCAATCCTAATGCTTAGTATGGGATGCTAGTTTATCATCAGTGGCCCTACATTCTTGTCCGTCTGCCATGCTATACTATCGGGCCATGATCACTCAGGAGGTGATCACGGGTATATACTATATACTTTATACATGATACATGTGGTGACTAAAGTCGGGTCGGCTCGTTGAGCACCCGCGAGTGATTCATGGATTGGGGGCTGAAAGGACCTTTGTCCCAATGGCCCTCTGAGTGGATCTTTGTGGCGAAGCGACAGGGCAGGTTGAGACCACCTAGGAGAGAGGTGGGCCTGGCCCTGATTGGCGTTCGCGGTTATTTCAAGATAACACGTTAACGAGATCTTGGTATTTGATTTGAGTCTGGCTACTGGCCTATACGCACTAACCATCTACACGGGGACAGTTTGTGGCACTCGATGTCGTGGTATCAGCCGAAGCCTTCGTGATGTCAGCGACTGAGCGGCGCGCGCCGGATTGGATTGGAACGCCTGCTAGGCTAGGTCCGCTTCCGGCCGCCCTCGCAACGTGCAGGTGTGCAATGGGCGATGGGCCCAGACCCCTGCGCCATAGGATTTAGACCGGCGTGCTGACCTCTCTACTATGCCTAGGTAGGGCTGCGACGTGTTGATCTTCCGAGGCCGGGCATGACCCAGGAAAGTGTGTCCGGCCAAATGGGATCGAGCGTGTTGGGTTCTGTGGTGCACCCCTGCAGGGAAGTTAATCTATTTGAATAGTTGTGTCCCTCGGTAAAACGACGACCCGGAGTTGTACCTTGACCTTATGATAACTAGAACTGGATACTTAATAAAACACGCCCTTCCAAGTGCTAGATACAACCGGTGGTCGCTCTCTCACAGGGCGACAAGGGGAGGATCATCGGTTAGGATTATGCTATGCGATGCTACTTGGTGAACTTACCATCTACTCTCTTCTCCTGCTGCAAGATGGAGGTTACCAGAAGTGTAGTCTTCGATAGGACTAGGTATCCCCCTCTTATTCCGGCATTCTGCAGTTCAGTCCACATATGATACCCTTATTCCATTTGATACTAATGCATACATATGTAGTGTAGCTCCTTGCTTGCGAGTACTTTGGATGAGTACTCACAGTTGCTTTGCTCCCTCTTTTCCCCCTTTCTATACCCGATTGTTGCGACCAGACGACAGAGTCCAGGAGCCAGACGCCACCGTCGACAACAACTACTACTACTTGGGAGGTGCCTACTACTACGTGCAGCCCGCTGACGACGACCAGGAGTAGTTTAGGAGGATCCTAGGCAGGAGGCATGCGCCTCTTTTGATCTATATCCCAATTTGTGCTAGCCTTCTTAAGGCAAACTTGTTTAACTTATGTCTGTACTCAGATATTCTTGCTTCCGCTGACTCGTCTATGATCGAGCTCTTGTATTCGAGCCTTCGAGGCCCCTGACTTGTAATAAGATGCTTGTATGACTTATTTAATTTGTAGAGTTGTGATGTGATATCTTCCCGTGAGTCCCTGATCTTGACCATGCACGTTTGCGTGTATGATTAGTGTACGATTGAATCAGGGGCGTCACAGAGAGCACACGAGGTGCCCATGAGGTAGGGGGGCGCGCCCAGTAGGGTAGGGTGCGCCCTCCACCCTCGTGGAGGCCTCGTGTCCTTCCCGAACTGCTTCTTATTTTTCTATTTTTCTAAATATTCTAAAACGGAGAAATATTGCCTTAAAACTGCTCTGGAGACGGTTTACTTACCGTACCACATACCTATTCCTTTTCGGAGTCTGAAACGTTTCGGAAAGTGTCCCTTATGTATTCCTGTGCGGTTACGGTTTCGATAACATTGGTTTCAACATTTTTGGGATTACCTGAGATGTAATGTTTGATTCTTTGACCGTTCACCACCTTCAGATTTGTGCCTTCGAAGTTGTTGATTTTTATGGCACTGGAACGATAGACCTCCTCGATAACGTAAGGACCTTCCCATTTAGAGAGAAGTTTTCCTGCAAAAAATCTTAAACGAGAGTTGTATAGCAATACATAATCATCTACATTAAACTCACGCTTTTGTATCCTTTTGTCATGCCATCTTTTAACTTTTTCTTTAAACAACTTGGCATTTTCGTAGCCTTGGGTTCTCCATTCATCAAGTGAGCTAATATCAAATAACCTCTTCTCACCGGCAAGTTTAAAGTCATAATTAAGTTCTTTAATAGCCCAATAAGCCTTGTGTTCTAGTTCGAGGGGTAAGTGACATGCTTTTCCATAGACCATTTTATACGGAGACATACCCATAGGATTTTTATATGCAGTTCTATAGGCCCATAATGCATCATCAAGTTTCTTGGACCAATTCTTTCTAGACCTATTAACAGTCTTTTGCAAAATTAATTTGAGTTCTCTATTACTCAATTCTACTTGACCACTAGACTAAGGGTGATAAGGAGATGCAATTCTATGATTAACAGCATATTTAGCAAGCATTTTACGGAAAGCACCATGAATAAAATGTGAACCACCATCAGTCATTAAATATCTCGGGACTCCAAATCTTGGAAAAATAACTTCCTTAAGCATTTTAATAGAAGTGTTATGATCAGCACTACTAGTTGGAATAGCTTCTACCCACTTAGTAACGTAATCAACAACAACTAAAATATGTGTGTAACCACTAGAGGAAGGAAAAGGTCCCATATAGTCAAAGCCCCAAACATCAAATGGTTCAATAACAAGTGAATAATTCATAGGCATTTCTTGACGTCTACTAATATTACCAATTCTTTGACATTCATCACAAGATAAGACAAACTTACGGGCATCCTTGAAGAGAGTAGGCCAATAAAAACCAGATTGCAGTACCTTATGTGCAGTTCTATCTCCAGCATGTGTCCTCCATAAGCTTCGGAGTGACACTTGCGTAGGATCTGTTCCTGTTCATGCTCAGGTACACAACGTCTAATAACACCATCTACTCCTTCTTTATAAAGATGTGGGTCATCCCAAAAGTAATGCCTCAAATCATAGAAGAACTTTTTCTTTTGCTGGTATGTGAAACTAGGTGGTATAAACTTAGCAACAATGTAATTAGCATGGTCAGCATACCATGGAGCAGTGTGAGAGGCATTTATGACATTTAATTGCTCATCAGGAAAGCTATCATCAATAGGTAGTGGGTCATCAAGCACATTTTCTAACCTAGACAAGTTGTCTACTACGGGGTTCTCGGCTCCTTTTCTATCAACAATATGCAAATCAAATTCTTGTAGTAAGAGAACCCATCTAATAAGTCTAGGTTTAGCATCTTTCTTTTCCATAAGATATTTAATAGCAACATGATCAGTGTGAATAGTTACCTTAGAATCAACAATATAAGGTCTAAACTTATCACAAGCAAATACAACTGCTAAGAATTCCTTTTCAGTAGTAGCATAATTTCTTTGAGTATTGTCTAGAGTTTTACTAGCATATTGAATAACATTTAGTTTCTTATCAACTCTTTGAGCATCACACATAATTTCAAAGGGTAAATTCCAATTAGGTGGCTGAATAATAGGTGCAGAGATCAATGCTTTCTTAAGTATTTCAAATGCTTCTACACAGTCATCATCAAAAACAAATGGTATTTCTTTTTATAATAAATTAGTCAGAGGCCGAGAATTTTTTGAGAAGTCCTTAATGAACCTCCTATAAAAATCGGCATGACCAAGGAAACTTCTTATACATTTGATGTCCTTGGGACATGGCATCTTTTCAATAGCATCAACCTTGGCTTTATCAACTTCAATACCTCTTTCAGAAACTTTATGTCCCAAGACAATACCTTCATTAACCATAAAGTGGCACTTTTCCCAATTCAGGACAAGATTAGTTTCTTCACATCTCTGCAAAACTCGATCAAGGTTGCTCAAGCAATCATCAAAAGAAGATCCATAGACGGAAAAGTCATCCATGAAAACCTCACAATTCTTTTCACAAAAGTCAGAGAATATAGCCATCATGCGTCTTTGAAAGGTAGCAGGTGCATTACATAAACCAAAAGGCATATGTCTATATGCAAAAGTACCAAAAGGGCAGGTAAAAGTAGTCTTTGATTGATCTTTGGCTGACACAGGTATTTGAGAGAAACCAGAATAACCATCTAGAAAGCAAAAATGTGTATGGTTGGATAATCTTTCTAGCATTTGATCGATAAAAGGTAAGGGGTAATGATCTTTTTTAGTAGCCTTATTTAATTTAAAGAAATCACTTACCATCCTATAACCTGTAATAATTCTTTGAGGAATCAATTCATCCTTATCAATAGGAACAACAGTAATACCTCCCTTCTTAGGGACACAATGGACAGGGCTTATCCACTGACTATCAGCAACGGGAAAAATTATACCTGCCTCAAGGAGCTTCAGTATCTCCTTTCTTACCACTTCTTTTATTTTAGGATTCAGCCGGCATTGATGATCACAAACTGGTTTAGCATCTTCTTCCAAATTAATTTTATGTTGACATAGAGTGGGACTAATGCCCTTAAGATCATCAAGAGTATACCCAATAGCAGCACGGTGCTTCTTCAGAGTTTTCAATAATCTCTCCTCTCCATGTTCTGAAAGGTTAGCACTAATAATAACAAGATATATCTTTTTCTCATCAAGATAAGCATATTTAAGAGTATCAGGTAACGGTTTAAGCTCAAACACGGGATCACCCTTTGGTGGAGGAGGATCCCCTAGAATTTCAACAGGTAAATTGTTTTTCAGAATAGGTTACTGTTTAAAGAATACTTCATCTAATTCCCTTCTTTCATTCATAAACATATCATTTTCATGGTCTAGCAAGTATTGTTCTAAAGGATCACTAGGAGGTACGGCTATAGAAGCAAGACCAATAATTTCATCCTTACTAGGTAATTCTTCTTCACGGTGTTGTCTACTGAATTTAGAAAAATTAAATTCATGAGTCATATCATCTAAACCGATAGTAACAACATCCCTTTTGCAATCTATGGTAGCATTAACAGTATTTAGGAAGGGTCTACCAAATATAATGGGACAGAAACTATCTTGTGGGGAACCAAGAACAAGAAAATCAGCAGGATATTTAGTTTTCCCTCACAAGACTTCAACATCTCTAACAATTCCCATTGGTAAAATAGTATCTCTATTGGCAAGTTTAATTGTGACATCAATATCTTCCATCTCAGCAGGTGCAATATCATGCATAACTTGTTTGTATAAGGAATAAGGTATTGCACTAGCACTAGCACCCATATCACATAAGTCATGATAACAATGATCTCCTATTTTAACAGAAATAACAGGCATGCCTACCACAGGTCTAGGTTTATCTTTATCACGGGGTTTAGCAATTCTAGCAGTTTCATTACAGAAGTAAATAACATGCCCATCTATATTATCAGACAAGAGATCTTTAACAATAGCAATATTAGGCTCAACTTTAACTTGCTCAGGAGGTTTATATGTTTTAATATTGCTTTTACAAACTACAGTTGAAGCTTTAGCATGATCCTTTATCCTAACAGGGAAAGGTGGTTTCTCAACATAAGAAGTAGGAACAATAGGATCATTATAAGTGATAGTCTTTTCTTCAACTTTAATAGGTGCAGCTACTTTTACTTCTATGGGAGGATGATATTTAAACCACTTCTCCTTGGGGAGATCAACATAAGCAGCAAAAGATTCACAGAAAGAAGCTGTTATCTCAGAGTCAAGTCCATATTTAGTGCTAAATTTATGAAAAACATCGGTATCCATAAAAGATTTAATACAATCAAAACTAGGTGTCATACCTGACTCCTTACCATTGTCGAGGTCACAATCTTCAGAGTTGCGTTTAATTTTTTCCAATAAATCCCATTTGAATTCAATAGTCTTCATCATAAAAGAGCCAGCACAAGAAGTATCAAGCATGGTGCGATTGTTACCAGAAAGCCGAGCATAAAATTTTTGAATAATCATTTCTCTTGAGAGATCATGATTGGGGCATGAATATAACACTGATTTAAGCCCCCCCAGCTTGAGCGATGCTTTCTCCTTTGCGAGGCCAAAATATATATATATATATATAATTGCGATCACGATGAACAAGATGCATAGGATAAAACTTCTGATGAAATTCCAATTTCAATCGTTTGTAATTCCAAGACCTCATATCATCACATAGCCTATACCATGTCGATGCATCTCCCCTCAAAGATAAGGGGAAGACCTTATTCTTAACAACATCTCCGGGTATACCTACAAGCTTAAATAATCCACAAACTTGATCCACATATATCAAATGTTCATCAGGATGTTTTGTTCCATCTCCTAGAAAAGGATTAGCTAGCAGTTTTTCTATCATACCCGAAGGAACTTCAAAGCAAGCATTTTCATTTTCATTTTCATTTTCAATAGGTTCAGTAGGTTGAGGAGAAACTCTTTGCTCTACTGGTCGGGGTGAAGATACCCCGAACAAGCCCCTCAGAGGATTACCTTCCATGGTAACAAGTGACAGTAAATTTCAGCACACTATATAAATTTTTCCTTACCAAATTCTACCTACCAAAGGTGCTTCACTCCCCGGCAATGGCGCCAGAAAAGAGTCTTGATGACCCACAAGTATAGGGGATCTATCATAGTCCTTTCGATAAGTAAGAGTGTCGAACCCAACGAGGAGCAGAAGGAAATGATAAGCGGTTTCCAGCAAGGTATTCTCTGCAAGTATTGAAATAAGTGGTAGCAGATAGTTTTGTGATAAGATAATTTGTAACGAGCAACAAGTAACAAAAGTAAATAAGGTGCAGCAAGGTGGCCCAATCCTTTTTGTAGCAAAGGACAAGACTGGACAAACTCTTATAAGATGTAAAGCGCTCCCAAGGACACATGGGAATATCATCAAGCTAGATTTCATCACGTTCATATGATTCGCGTTCGGTACTTTGATAATTTGGTATGTGGGTGGACCGGTGCTTGGGTGCTGCCCTTACTTAGACAAGCATCCCACTTATGATTAACCTCTATTGCAAGCATCCGCAAATACAACAAAAGTATTAAGGTAAACCTAACCATAGCATGAAACATATGGATCCAAATCAGCCCCTTGCGAAGCAACGCATAAACTAGGGTTTTAGCTTCTGTCACTCTAGCAACCCATCATCTACTTATTACTTCCCAATGCCTTCCTCTGGCCAAAATAATGGTGAAGTGTCATGTAGTCGACGTTCACATAACACCACTAGAGGAGAGAAAACATACATCTCATCAAAATATCGAACGAATACCAAATTCACATGACTACTAATAGCAAGACTTATCCCATGTCCTTAGGAACAAAAGTAACTACTCATAAAGCATAAACATGTTCATAATCAGAGGGGTATTAATATGCATATAGGATCTGAACATATTATCTTCCACCAATTAAACCAACTAGCATCAACTGAAGGAAATATGCCCTAGAGGCAATAATAAAGTTATTATTTATTTCCTTATATCATGATAAATGTTTATTATTCATGCTAGAATTGTATTAACCGGAAACATAATACATGTGTGAATACATAGACCAACAGAGTGTCACTAGTATGCCTCTACTTGACTAGCTCGTTAATCAAAGATGGTTATGTTTCCTAACCATGAACAAAGAGTTGTTGTTTGATTAACGAGGTCACATCATTAGTAGAATGATCTGATTGACATGACCCATTCCATTAGCTTAGCACCTGATCGTTTAGTATGTTGCTATTGCTTTCTTCATGACTTATACATGTTCCTATAACTATGAGATTATGCAACTCCCGTTTACCGGAGGAACACTTTGGGTACTACCAAACGTCACAACGTAACTGGGTGATTATAAAGGAGTACTACAGGTGTCTCCAATGGTAGATGTTGGGTTGGCATACTTCGAGATTAGGGTTTGTCACTCCGATTGTCGGAGAGGTATCTCTGGGCCCTCTCGGTAATGCACATCACATAAGCCTTGCAAGCACTACAACTAATATGTTAGTTGTGAGATGATGTATTACGGAACGAGTAAAGAGACTTGCCGGTAATGAGATTGAACTAGGTATTGGATACCGACGATCGAATCTCGGGCAAGTAACATACCGATGACAAAGGGAACAACGTATGTTGTTATGCGGTCTGACCGATAAAGATCTTCGTAGAATATGTAGGAGCCAATATGGGCATCCAGGTCCCGCTATTGGTTATTGACCGGAGACGTGTCTCGGTCATGTCTACATTGTTCTCGAACCGTAGGGTCCGCACGCTTAACGTTACGATGACAGTTATTATGAGTTTATGCATTTTGATGTACCGAAGGTTGTTCGGAGTCCCGGATGAGATCACGGACATGACGAGGAGTCTCGAAATGGTCGAGACGTAAAGATTGATATATTGGAAGCCTATGTTTGGACATAGGAAGTGTTCCGGGTGAAATCGGGATTTTACCGGAATACCGGGAGGGTTACCGGAACACCCCGGGAGACTAATGGGCCTATTGGGCCTTAGTGGAAAAGAGAGAAGGGGCAGCCCACAGCCTAGCCGCGCGCCCCCCTTTCCCCAAGTCCTAGTAGGACTAGGAGAAGGGGCCGGCCCCCCTCTTTCTCCTTTCCCCCCGAGAGTCCTAATTGGAATAGGATTGGGGGGGGGGGAGTCCTACTCCCACCGGGAGTAGGACTCCCCTGCGCCTCCCTCTCCCTGGCCGGCCGGCCCCCCTCCTCCAACCTTTATATACGGGGGCAGGGGACACCCCAAGACACACAAGTTGATCCTTGAGATCGTTCCTTAGCCGTGTGCGGTGCCCCCTGCCACCAAATTCCACCTCGATCGTACCGTTGTAGTGCTTAGGCGAAGCCCTGCGTCGGTAGTACATCAAGATCGTCACCACGCCGTCGTGCTGACGGAACTCTTCCTCGACGCTTTGCTGGATCGGAGCCCGAGGAACGTCATCGAGCTGAACGTGTGCTAAGAACTCGGAGGTGCCGGAGTAACGGTGCTTGGATCGGTCGGATCGGGAAGAAGACGTACGACTACTTCCTCTATGTTGTGTGATCGCTTCCGCAGTCGGTCTGCGTTGGTACGTAGACAACACTCTCCCCTCTCGTTGTTGTGCATCACCATGATCTTGCGTGTGCGTAGGAAAATTTTCGAAATTACTGCGTTCCCCAACAGTGGCATCCGAGCCTAGGTTTTATGGTTTGATGTTATTTGCACGAGTAGAACACAAGTGAGTTGTGGGCGATACAAGTCATACTGCCTACCAGCATGTCATACTTTGGTTCGGCGGTATTGTTGGGTGAGACGATCCGGACCAACCTTACGCGTACTCTTACGCGAGACCGGTTCCCTCGACGTGCTTTGCACATAGATGGCTTGCGGAAGACTGTCTCTCCAACTTTAGTTGAACCAAGTGTGGCTACGCCCGGTCCTTGAGAGGACGTCTAACTTGTTTTTGCAGGGTATGTTGTGATGTGATATGGTCAAGGCATGATGCTGATTTTATTGTATGAGATGATCATGTTTTGTAACCGAGTTATCGGCAACTGGCAGGAGCCATATGGTTGTCGCTTTATTGTATGCAATGCAATCGCGATGTAATGCTTTACTTTATTACTAAACGGTAGTGATAGTCGTGGAAGCATAAGATTGGCGAGACGACAACGATGCTACGATGGAGATCAAGGTGTCGCGCCGGTGACGATGGTGATCATGACGGTGCTTCGGAGATGGAGATCACAAGCACAAGATGATGATGGCCATATCATATCACTTATATTGATTGCATGAGATGTTTATCCCTTTTATGCATCTTATCTTGCTTTGATTGACGGTAGCATTATAAGATGATCTCTCACTAAAATTATCAAGAAGTGTTCTCCCTGAGTATGCACCGTTGCCAAACTTCGTCGTGCCCAGACACCACGTGATGATCGGGTGTGACAAGCTCTACGTCCAAATACAACGGGTGCAAAACAGTTGCACACGTAGAGTACTCAGGTTATACTTGACGAGCCAAGCATATAAAGATATGGCCTCGGAACACGGAGACCGAAAGGTCGAGCGTGAATCATATAGCAGATATGATCAACATAACGATGTTCACCATTGAAAACTACTCCATCTCACGTGATGATCGGTTATGGTTTAGTTGATTTGGATCACGTGATCACTTAGAAGATTAGAGGGATGTCTATCTAAGTGGGAGTTCCTAAGTAATTTGATTAACTGAACTTAAACTTATCATGAACTTAGTACCTGATAGTATCTTGCTTGTTTATGTTGATTGTAGATAGATGGCTCGTGCTATTGTTCCGTTGAATTTTAATGCGTTCCTTGAGAAAGCAAAGTTGAAAGATGATGGTAGCAATTACACGGACTGGGTCCGTAACCTGAGGATTATCCTCATTGCCGCACAGAAGAATTACGTCCTGGAAGCACCGCTGGGTGACAGGCCTGCTGCTGGAGCAACGCCAGATGTTATGAACGTCTGGCAGAGCAAAGCTGATGACTACTCAATAGTTCAGTGTGCCATGCTTTACGGCTTAGAATCGGGACTTCAACGACGTTTTGAACGTCATGGAGCATATGAGATGTTCCAGGAGTTGAAGTTAATATTTCAAGCAAATGCCCGAATTGAGAGATATGAAGTCTCCAATAAGTTCTATAGCTGCAAGATGGAGGAGAAAAGTTCTGTCAGTGAGCATATACTCAAAATGTCTGGGTATAATAATCACTTGATTCAGATGGGAGTTAATCTTCCAGATGACTGCGTCATTGACAGAATTCTCCAATCACTGCCACCAAGCTACAAGAGCTTCGTGATGAACTATAATATGCAAGGGATGAACAAGACTATTCCCGAGCTCTTCGCAATGCTGAAAGCTGCGGAGGTAGAAATCAAGAAGGAGCATCAAGTGTTGATGGTTAGCAAAACCACTAGTTTCAAGAAAAAGGGCAAAGGGAAGAAGAAGGGAAACTTCAAGAAGAATAGCAAACAAGTTGCTGCTCAGGAGAAGAAACCCAAGTCGGGACCTAAGCCTGAAACTGAGTGCTTCTACTGCAAGCAGACTGGTCACTGGAAGCGGAACTGCCCCAAGTATTTGGCGGATAAGAAGGATGGCAAAGTGAGCAAAGGTATATGTGATATACATGTTATTGATGTGTACCTTACTAGAGCTTGCAGTAGCACCTGGGTATTTGATACTGGTTCTGTTGCTAATATTTGCAACTCGAAACAGGGACTACGGAATAAGCGGACGCTAGCAAAGGACGAGGTGACGATGCGCGTGGGAAACGGTTCCAAAGTCGATGTGATCGCGGTCGGCACGCTACCTCTACATCTACCTTCGGGATTAATATTAGACCTAAATAATTGTTATTTGGTGCCAGCGTTGAGCATGAACATTATATCTGGATCTTGTTTAATGCGAGACGGTTATTCATTTAAATCAGAGAATAATGGTTGTTCTATTTATATGAATAATATCTTTTATGGTCATGCACCTTTGAAGAGTGGTCTATTCTTGTTGAATCTCGAAGATAGTGATACACATATTCATAATGTAGAAGCCAAAAGATGCAAAGTTAATAATGATAGTGCAACTTATTTGTGGCACTGCCGTTTAGGTCATATCGGTGTAAAGCGCATGAAGAAACTCCATACTGATGGGCTTTTGGAACCACTTGATTATGAATCACTTGGTACTTGCGAACCGTGCCTCATAGGCAAGATGACTAAAACACCGTTCTCCGGTACTATGGAGAGAGCAACAGATTTATTGGAAATCATACATACCGATGTATGTGGTCCGATGAGTATTGAGGCTCGTGGCGGATATCGTTATTTTCTCACCTTCACAGATGATTTAAGCAGATATGGGTATATCTACTTAATGAAACATAAGCCTGAAACATTTGAAAAGTTCAAAGAATTTCAGAGTGAGGTTGAAAATCATCGTAACAAGAAAATAAAGTTTCTACGATCTGATCGTGGAGGAGAATATTTGAGTTACGAGTTTGGTGTACATTTGAAAAATTGTGGAATAGTTTCGCAACTCACGCCACCCGGAACACCACAACGTAATGGTGTGTCCGAACGTCGTAATCGTACTTTACTAGATATGGTGCGATCTATGATGTCTCTTACTGATTTACCGCTATCGTTTTGGGGTTATGCTTTAGAGACGGCCACATTCACGTTAAATAGGGCACCATCAAAATCCGTTGAGACGACACCTTATGAACTATGGTTTGGCAAGAAACCAAAGTTGTCGTTTCTTAAAGTTTGGGGCTGCGATGCTTATGTGAAAAAGCTTCAACCTGATAAGCTCGAACCCAAATCGGAGAAATGTGTCTTCATAGGATATCCAAAGGAAACTATTGGATACACCTTCTATCACAGATCCGAAGGCAAGACTTTTGTTGCTAAATTCGGAAACTTTCTAGAGAAGGAGTTTCTCTCGAAAGAAGTGAGTGGGAGGAAAGTAGAACTTGACGAGGTAACTATACCTGCTCCCTTATTGGAAAATAGTACATCACAGAAAACTGTTTCTGCGACACCTATACCAATCAGTGAGGAAGCTAATGATGATGATCATGAAGCTTCAGAACAAGATACTACTGAACCACGTAGATCAACCAGAGTGAGATCCGCACCAGAGTGGTACGGTAATCCAGTTCTGGAAGTCATGATGCTAGATCATGATGAACCTACGAACTATGAAGAAGCGATGGTGAGCCCAGATTCTGCAAAGTGGCTTGAGGCCATGAAATCTGAGATGGGATCCATGTATGAAAACAAAGTATGGACTTTGGTTGACTTGCCCGATGATCGGCAAGCAATTGAGAATAAATGGATCTTCAAGAAAAAGACTGACGCTGACGGTAATATTACTGTCTATAAAGCTCGACTTGTCGCGAAAGGTTTTCGACAAGTTCAAGGAGTTGACTACGATGAGACCTTCTCACCCATAGCGATGCTTAAGTCCGTCAGAATTATGTTAGCAATTGCCGCATTTTATGATTATGAAATATGGCAGATGGATGTCAAAACTGCATTCCTGAATGGATTTCTGGAAGAAGAGTTGTATATGATACAACCAGAAGGTTTTATCGATCCAAAGGGAGCTAACAAAGTATGCAAACTCCAGCGATCCATTTATGGACTGGTGCAAGCATCTCGGAGTTGGAATAAACGCTTTGATAGTGTGATCAAAGCATTTGGCTTTATACAGACTTTTGGAGAAGCCTGTATTTACAAGAAAGTGAGTGGGAGCTCTGTAGCATTTCTAATATTATATGTGGATGACATATTGCTGATTGGAAATGATATAGAATTTCTGGATAGCATAAAGGGATACTTGAATAAAAGTTTTTCGATGAAAGACCTCGGGGAAGCTGCTTACATATTAGGCATAAAGATCTATAGAGATAGATCAAAACGCTTAATTGGACTTTCACAGAGCACATACCTTGACAAAATTTTGAAGAAGTTCAAAATGGATCAAGCAAAGAAAGGGTTCTTGCCTGTGTTACAAGGTGTGAAGTTGAGTCAGACTCAATGCCCGACCACTGCAGAAGATAGAGAGAAAATGAAAGATATTCCCTATGCTTCAGCCATAGGCTCTATCATGTATGCAATGCTGTGTACCAAACCTGATGTGTGCCTTGCTATAAGTTTAGCAGGGAGGTACCAAAGTAATCCAGGAATGGATCACTGGACAGCGGTCAAGAACATCCTGAAATACCTGAAAAGGACTAAGGATATGTTTCTCGTATATGGAGGTGACAAAGAGCTCACCGTAAGAGGTTACGTTGATGCAAGCTTTGACACTGATCCGGACGATTCTAAATCGCAAACCGGATACGTGTTACTTTAAACGGTGGAGCTGTCAGTTGGTGCAGTTCTAAACAAAGCGTCGTAGCGGGATCTACATGTGAAGCGGAGTACATAGCTGCTTCGGAAGTAGCAAACGAAGGAGTCTGGATGAAGGAGTTCATATCCGATCTAGGTGTCATACCTAGTGCATCGGGTCCAATGAAAATCTTCTGTGACAATACTGGTGCAATTGCCTTGGCAAAGGAATCCAGATTTCACAAAAGGACCAAACACATCAAGAGACGCTTCAACTCCATCCGGGATTTAGTCCAGGTGGGAGACATAGAGATTTGCAAGATACATTCGGATCTGAACGTTGTAGACCCGTTGACTAAGCCTCTTCCACGAGCAAAACATGATCAGCACCAAGGCTCCATGGGTGTTAGAATCATTACAGTGTAATCCAGATTATTGACTCTAGTGCAAGTGGGAGACTGAAGGAAATATGCCCTAGAGGCAATAATAAAGTTATTATTTATTTCCTTATATCATGATAAATGTTTATTATTCATGCTAGAATTGTATTAACCGGAAACATAATACATGTGTGAATACATAGACCAACAGAGTGTCACTAGTATGCCTCTACTTGACTAGCTCGTTAATCAAAGATGGTTATGTTTCCTAACCATGAACAAAGAGTTGTTGTTTGATTAACGAGGTCACATCATTAGTAGAATGATCTGATTGACATGACCCATTCCATTAGCTTAGCACCCGATCGTTTAGTATGTTGCTATTGCTTTCTTCATGACTTATACATGTTCCTATAACTATGAGATTATGCAACTCCCGTTTACCGGAGGAACACTTTGGGTACTACCAAACGTCACAACGTAACTGGGTGATTATAAAGGAGTACTACAGGTGTCTCCAATGGTAGATGTTGGGTTGGCGTACTTGAGATTAGGGTTTGTCACTCCGATTGTCGGAGAGGTATCTCTGGGCCCTCTCGGTAATGCACATCACATAAGCCTTGCAAGCACTACAACTAATATGTTAGTTGTGAGATGATGTATTACGGAACGAGTAAAGAGACTTGCCGGTAACGAGATTGAACTAGGTATTGGATACCGACGATCGAATCTCGGGCAAGTAACATACCGATGACAAAGGGAACAACGTATGTTGTTATGCGGTCTGACCGATAAAGATCTTCGTAGAATATGTAGAAGCCAATATGGGCATCCAGGTCCCGCTATTGGTTATTGACCAGAGACGTGTCTCGGTCATGTCTACATTGTTCTCGAACCGTAGGGTCCGCACGCTTAACGTTACGATGACAGTTATTATGAGTTTATGCATTTTGATGTACCGAAGGTTGTTCAGAGTCCCGGATGAGATCACGGACATGACGAGGAGTCTCGAAATGGTCGAGACGTAAAGATTGATATATTGGAAGCCTATGTTTGGACATAGGAAATGTTCCGGGTGAAATCGGGATTTTACCGGAATACCGGGAGGGTTACCGGAACCCCCCGGGAGACTAATGGGCCTATTGGGCCTTAGTGGAAAAGAGAGAAGGGGCAGCCCACAGCCTAGCCGCGCGCCCCCCCTTTCCCCAAGTCCTAGTAGGACTAGGAGAAGGGGCCGGCCCCCCTCTTTCTCCTTTCCCCCCGAGAGTCCTAATTGGAATAGGATTGGAGGGGGGAGTCCTACTCCTGGTGGGAGTAGGACTCCCCTGCGCCTCCCTCTCCCTGGCCGGCCGGCCCCCCTCCTCCAACCTTTATATACGGGGGCAGGGGACACCCCAAGACACACAAGTTGATCCTTGAGATCGTTCCTTAGCCGTGTGTGGTGCCCCCTGCCACCAAATTCCACCTCGATCGTACCGTTGTAGTGCTTAGGCGAAGCCCTGCGTCGGTAGTACATCAAGATCGTCACCACGCCGTCGTGCTGACGGAACTCTTCCTCGACGCTTTGCTGGATCGGAGCCCGAGGAACGTCATCGAGCTGAACGTGTGCTAAGAACTCGGAGGTGCCGGAGTAACGGTGCTTGGATCGGTCGGATCGGGAAGAAGACGTACGACTACTTCCTCTACGTTGTGTGATCGCTTCCGCAGTCGGTCTGCGTTGGTACGTAGACAACACTCTCCCCTCTCGTTGCTGTGCATCACCATGATCTTGCGTGTGCGTAGGAAAATTTTCGAAATTACTGCGTTCCCCAACATCAACTACAATGAGTAATTAACACTACTAGCAACCTACTAGCTGTTGGGGAACGTAGTAATTTCAAAATTTTCCTACGCATACGCAAGATCATGGTGATGCGTAGCAACGAGAGGGGAGAGTGTTGTCCACGTACCATCGTAGACTGAAAGCGGAAGCATTAGCACAACGCGGTTGATGTAGTCGTACGTCTTCACGGCCCGACCGATCAAGCACTGAAACTACGACACCTCCGAGTTCTAGCACACGTTCAGCTCGATGACGATCCCCGGACTCCGATCTAGCAGAATGTCGGGGAAGAGTTCCGTCAGCACGACGGCGTGGTGATGATCTTGATGTTCTACTGCCGCAGGGCTTCGCCTAAGCACCACTACAATATTATCGAGGACTATGGTGGAGGGGGGCACCGCACACGGCTAAGAGATCAATGATCAACTGTTGTGTCTATGGGGTGCCCCCTGCCTCCGTATATAAAGGAGCAAGGGAGGGAGGCGGCCGGCCTAGGAGGTGGGCGCGCCAAGGGGGGATTCCTACTCCCACCGGGAGTAGGACTCCTCCTTTCCTTGTTGGAGTAGGAGAGAAGGAAAGAGGGGGAGAGGAACAAGGAAAAGTGGGCTGCACACCTTGTCCAATTCGGACCAAAGGGCGGGCGCGCGCCTCCTTCCTTTTGGCCTCTCTCCTCTATTCCCGTATGGCCCAATAAGGCCCATATACTCCCCGGAGAATTCCCGTCACTCTCCGGTACTCCGAAAAATACCCGTATCACTCGGAACCTTTCCAATGTCCGAATATAGTCGTCCAATATATCGATCTTTACGTCTCGACCATTTCGAGACTCCTCGTCATCTCCCCGATCTTAGCCGGGACTCCGAACTCCTTTGGTACATCAAAACTCATAAACTCATAATATAACTGTCATCAAAACCTTAAGCATGCGGACCCTACAGGTTCGAGAACAATGTAGACATGACCGAGACACGTCTCCAGTCAATAACCAATAGCAGAACCTGGATGCTCATATTGGCTCCCACATATTCTACAAAGATCTTTATCGGTCAGACCGCATAACAACATACGATGTTCCCTTTGTCATCGGTATGTTACTTGCCCGAGATTCGATCGTCGGTATCTCAATACCTAGTTCAATCTCGTTACCGGCAAGTCTCTTTACTCGTTCCGTAATACATCATCCTGCAACTAACTCATTAGTTGCAATGCTTGCAAGGCTTAAGTGATGTGCATTACCGAGAGGGCCCAGAGATACCTCTCTGACAATCGGAGTGACAAATCCTAATCTCGAAATACGCCAACCCAACAAGTACCTTCGGAAACACCTGTAGAGCACCTTTATAATCACCCAGTTACGTTGTGATGTTTGGTAGCACACAAAGTGTTCCTCCGGTAAACGGGGGTTGCATAATCTCATAGTCATAGGAACATGTATAAGTCATGAAGAAAGCAATAGCAACAAACTAAACGATCAAGTGCTATCCTAACAGAATGGGTCAAGTCAATCACATCATTCTCCTAATGTTGTGATCCCGTTAATCAAATGACAACTCATGTCTATGGTTAGGAAACATAACCATCTTTGATCAACGAGCTAGTCAAGTAGAGGCATACTAGTGACACTTTGTTTGTCTATGTATTCACACATGTATTATGTTTCCGGTTAATACAATTCTAGCATGAATAATAAATATTTATCATGATATAAGGAAATAAATAATAACTTTATTATTGCCTCTAGGGCATATTTCCTTCAGTCTCCCACTTGCACTAGAGTCAATAATCTAGATCACATCACCATGTGATTAACATCGATAGTTCACATCATCATGTGATTAACACCCATAGTTCACATCGACATGTGACCAACACCCAAAGGGTTTACTAGATTCAATAATCTAGTTCACATCGCTATGTGATTAACACCCAAAGAGTACTAAGGTGTGATCATGTTTTGCTTGTGAGAGAAGTTTAGTCAACTGGTCTGCCACATTCAGATCCGTAAGTATTTTGCAAATTTCTATGTCAACAAAACTCTGCACGGAGCTACTCTAGCTAATTGCTCCCACTTTCAATATGTATCTAGATTGAGATTTAGAGTCATCTGGATTAGTGTCAAAATTTGCATCGACGTAACCCTTTACGACGAACCTTTTTGTCACCTCCATAATCGAGAAACATATCCTTATTCCACTAAGGATAATTTTGACCGCAGTCTAGTGATCTACTCATAGATCACTATTGTACTCCCTTGCCAAACTCAGGGCAGGGTATACAATTGGTCTGGTACACAGCATGGCATACTTTATAGAACCTATGGCTGAGGCATAGGGAATGACTTTCATTTTCTCTCTATCTTCTGTCGTGGTCGGGTTTTGAGTCTTACTCAACTTCACACCGTGTAACATAGGCAAGAACTCCTTCTTTGACTGTTCCATTTTGAACTACTTCAAAATCTTGTCAAGGTATGTACTCATTGAAAAACTTATCAAGTGTCTTGATCTATCTCTATAGATCTTGTTGCTTAGTATGTAAGCAGCTTCACCGAGGTATTTCTTTGAAAAACTCCTTTCAAACATTCCTTTATGCTTTGCAGAATAATTCTACATTATCTCCGATCAACAATATGTAATTCACATATACTTATCAGAAATGTTGTAGTGCTCCCACTCACTTTCTTGTAAATACAGGCTTCACCGCAAGTATGTATAAAACTATATGCTTTAATCAACTTATCAAAGCGTATATTCCAACTCCGAGATGCTTCACCAGTCCATAGATGGATCGCTGGAGCATGCATATTTTGTTAGTACCTTTAGGATTGACAAAACCTTCTGGTTGCATCATATACAACTCTTCTTTAATAAATCCATTAAGGAATGCAGTTTTGTTTATCCATTTGCCAGATTTCATAAAATGCGGCAATTGCTAACATGATTCGGACAGACTTAAGCATAGATACGAGTGAGAAACTCTCATCGTAGTCAACACCTTGAACTTGTCGAAAACCTTTTTGCGACAATTCTAGCTTGGTAGATAGTAAAACTAATATCAGCGTCCGTCTTCCTCTTGAAGATCCATTTAATCTCAATGGCTCGCCGATCATTGGGCAAGTCAATCAAAGTCCATACTTTGTTCTCATACATGGATCTCATCTCAGATTTCATGGCCTCAAGCCATTTCACGGAATCTGGGCTCATCATCGCTTCCTCATAGTTCATAGGCTCGTCATGGTCAAGTAACATGACCTCTAGAACAGGATTACCGTACCACTCTGGTGGGAATCTCACTCTAGTTTACCTACGAGGATTCGGTAGTAACTTGATCTGAAGTTACATGATCATTATCATTAGCTTCCTCACTAATTGGTGTAGTAGTCACAGGAAGAGATTTCTATGATGAACTACTTTCCAATAAGGGAGCAGGTACAGTTACCTCATCAAGTTCTACTTTCCTTCCACTCAATTCTTTTGAGAGAAACTCCTTCTCTAGAAAGGATCCATTCTCAGCAATGAATATCTTGCCTTCGGATCTGTGATAGAAGGTGTACCCAACATTTTATTTTGGGTATCCTATGAAGACGCACTTCTCCGATTTGGGTTTGAGCTTATCAGGTTGAAACTTTTCACATAAGCAATGCAACCTCAAACTTGAAGAAACGACAGCTTAGGTTTCTTGCCAAACCATAGTTCATATGGTGTCGTCTCAACGGATTTAGATGGTTCCCTATTTAACGTGAATGTAGCTGTCTCTAATGCATAACTCCAAAACGATAGCGGTAAATCAGTAAGAGACGTCATAGATCGCACCATATCTAATAAAGTATGGTTACGACGTTCAGACACACCATTACACTGTGGTGTTCCAGGTGGAGTGAGTAGTGAAACTATTTCACAATGTTTTAACTGAAGGCCAAACTCGTAACTCAACTATTTTCCTTCTGCGATCATATCGTAGAAACTTTTATTTTTGTTACGATGATTCTCCACTTCACTCTGAAATTCTTTGAACTTTTCAAATGTTTCAGATTTGTGTTTCATCAAGTAGATATACTCATATCTGCTCAAATCATCTGTGAAGATCAGAAAATAATGATACCTGCCGCGAGCCTCAATATTCATCAGACCACATACATCAGTATGTATGATTTCCAACAAATCTGTTGCTTGCTCCATTGTTCCGGAGAACGGAGTCTTAGTCATCTTGCCCATGAGGCATGGTTCGCAAGCATCAATTGATTCATAATCAAGTGATTCCAAAAGCCCATCAGCATGGATTTTCTTCATGCGTTTTACACCAATATGACCTAAACGACAGTGCCACAAATAAGTTGCACTATCATTATTAACTTTGCATCTTTTGGTTTCGATATTATGAATATGTGTATCACTACGATCGAGATCCAACGAACCATTTTCATTGGGTGTGTAACCATATAAGGTTTTATTCTTGTAAACAGAACAACAATTTATTCTCTTACTTAAATGAATAACCGTATTGCAATAAACACCAAATGACACTTATTTAGGTTCAACACTAATCCCGAAAGTATAGGGAGTGTGCGATGATGATCATATCAATCTTGGAACCACTTCCAACACACATCGTCACTTCACCCTTAACTAGTCTTTGTTCATTCTGCAACTCCCGTTTCGAGTTACTACTCTTAGCAACTGAACCAGTATCAAATACCGAGGGGTTGCTACAAACACTAGTAAAATACACATCAATAATATGTATATCAAATATAACTTTGTTCGCCTTTCCATCCTTCTTATCCGCCAAATACTTGGGGTAGTTCCGCTTCCAATGACCAGTCCCTTTGCAGTAGAAGCATTCAGTTTTAGGCTTTGGTCCAGACTTGGGTTTTTCACTTGAGCATCAACTTGCTTGCCGTTCTTCTTGAAGTTCCACTTTCTTCCCTTTGTCCCTTTACTTGAAACTAGTGGTTTTGTTTACCATCAACACTTGATGCTTTTATTGATTTCTACCTTCGTTGATTTAAGCATTGCGAAGAGCTTGGGAATCGCTTCCGTTATCCCTTGCATATTATAGTTCATAACGAAGTTCTACTAACTTGGTGATGGTGACTAGAGAATTCTGTCAATCACTATTTTATCTGGAAGATTAACTCCCACTTGATACAAGTGATTGTAGTACCCAGACAATCTGAGCACATGCTCACTGCTTGAGCTATTCTCCTCCATCTTTTAGCTATAGAACTTGTTGGAGACTTCATATCTCCCAACTTGGGTATTTGCTTGAAATATTAACTTCAACTCTTGGAACATCTCATATATTCCATGACGTTAAAAACGTCTTTGAAGTCCCGATTCTAAGCCGTTAAGCATGGTGAACTAAACTATCAAGTAGTCAACATATTGAGCTAGCCAAACGTTCAGAACGTCTGCATCTGCTCCTGCAATAGGTCTGTCACCTAGCGGTGCATCAAGGACATAATTCTTCTGTGCAGCAATGAGGATAATCCTCAGATCACGGATCCAATCCGCATCATTGCTACTAACAGTTTTCAACTTAGTTTTCTCTAGGAACATATAAAAATTAAATGGGGAGCAACATCGCGAGCTATTGATCTACAACATAGATATGCTAATACTACCAGGACTAAGTTCATGATAAATTAAAGTTCAATTGATCATATTACTTAAGAACTCCCACTTAGATAGACATCCCTCTAATCATCTAAGTGATCACGTGATCCAAATCAACTAAACCATAACTGATCATCATGTGAAATGGAATATCTTTCAATGGTGAACATCATTATGATGATCATATCTACTATATGATTCACGCTCGACCTTTCAGTCTCAGTGTTCCGAGGCCATATCTGCATATGCTAGGCTCGTTAAGTTTAACCTGAGTATTCTGCGTGTGCAAAACTGGCTTGCACCCGTTGTAGATGGACGTATAGCTTATCACACCCGATCATCACGTGGTGTCTGGGCACGACGAACTTTGGCAACGGTGCATACTCAGGGAGAACACTTTTATCTTGAAATTTAGTGAGAGATCATCTTATAATGCTACCGTCAAACAAAGCAAGATAAGATGCATAAAAGATAAACATCACATGCAATCAATATAAGTGATATGATATGGCCATCATCATCTTGTGCTTGTGATCTCCATCTCCGAAGCACCATTATGATCACCATCGTCACCGGCGCGACACCTTGATCACCATCGTAGCATCGTTCTCGTCTCGCCAATCTTATGCTTCCACGACTATCGCTACTGCTTAGCCATAAAGTAAAGCATTACAGCGCAATTGCATTGCATACAATAAAGCGACAACCATATGGCTCCTGCCAGTTGCCGATAACTCGGTTACAAAACATGATCATCTCATACAATAAAATTTAGCATCATGTCTTGACCATATCACATCACAACATGCCCTGCAAAAACAAGTTAGACATCCTCTACTTTGTTGTTGCAAGTTTTACGTGGCTGCTACGGGCTGAGCAAGAACCGTTCTTACCTACGCATCAAAACCACAACGATAGTTTGTAAATTTGGTGCTGTTTTAACCTTCGCATGGACCGGGCGTAGCCACACTCGGTTCAACTAAAGTTGGAGAAACTGACACCCGCCAGCCACCTGTGTGCAAAACACGTCGGTAGAACCAGTCTCGCGTAAGCGTACGCGTAATGTCGGTCCGGGCCGCTTCATCCAACAATACCGCCGAACCAAAGTGTGACATGCTGGTAAGCAGTATGACTTATATTGCCCACAACTCACTTGTGTTCTACTCGTGCACAACATCAACGCATAAAACCTGGCTCTGATACCACTGTTGGGGAACGTAGTAATTTCAAAAATTTCCTATGCACACGCAAGATCATGGTGATGCATAGCAACGAGAGGGGAGAGTGTTGTCCATGTACCCTCGTAGACCGAAAGCAGAAGCGTTAGCACAACGCGGTTGATGTAGTTGTACGTCTTCATGGCCCGACCGATCAAGCACCGAAACTACGACACCTCCGAGTTCTACACTACAAGAAATATGAAAACTTGTGACCACCACTATTGGTCACTGAATGGTCACAAATTTCCATTTGTGACCTTTTTGTGACCAAAAACATAAGGTCAAAAGCTGGCCGTCGTAAACTGACTATAGCGACCTTTCTTCTGGAATGGTCGTAGACGTTTATGACCAAAATATGTCTACTGTGGCGTTTTGGTCACTAGCAACCTCCCCAGGCCACGTAGGCATCCAGCGTGGCAATCTGACGTGGCACAAGATTCAGCCCGGTCCAATTCGATTTTCTACATGGGCCTAGCCCAACAATTCGGCCTTTTCAATATATATTTATTTCTGTTAATTTTCACTAGCTACATGGGCCTGGCCCAGTAATTCGGCCTTTTAAATTTCTTTGCCTATCCCTTTTGACAGATTTTTTTGGTCTTGTTTTTTCTGGGCCATTTCTTTGTTGGGCCTCTCAAGTTTTCCCCTCAAAAATTATTGTTCAATATATCTTGGGCTGGGCCGAAATAATTGATCCAATCCAACTTCTTTTATTATGCCATTGACATTAAAACACATCACACTACAAGTTATCTTGGGCCTAGCCCAGTTCCGATACATTTTCAAAGCAACACGAAATATTATAAGAGCCCAAAATATATTTACATGCATTCATTCTAGCAGTACATATCTTTACATCCAACCAGTAAGCGCCAAACAGAACTATTCTACAACAAAGAAAAGAAAATAGATGACAAGACATCACAGAAGTTCCTATTGTCCTCCTCCTTCAACATTTGAAAACCTTCACCTGGCAGTAGATCAATCATGAGTGAGAAACAATACAGCGGCAAAACAATACAGAAACAATACGGTTGATTATTCAAAGAAATTAAACTAAGTGCAGGTCACCCAAAGCTGAATTTCTTGCAATCCAAACAACACAAACAGTAGGAAGATGGTTGCATAGATACAAATCCATGTGGTAGCAGCAAAATTGGCCAATCTGGACCGCATCTTCTATGTTTGGTACTAACTAAAAAAACTGGACTTGTTCATACAAATCCCTCTTGAATTCCTTACACAGCCAGGAATTGCATCAAATATTCCTTAATTTAGCGGCATCTGTAAGCAGAGAAAGAGATGGAGGGAGATGGGGATGCTACGTACCTTGTCCTGAAGTTCCAACGACCTGACCAGAGAGAAGTTGCTCCTCGTCTTCTTTCCTCAGCCCCAAATTTGCCTGCAATAACCACAATTCATTGCATCAACCAGCGATATGATCTCACAAGCGATCTGATCTCATAAGGCCCACCCAGGTGGTGGACTGGTGGTAGTACAGCAGCTAGAAGGCTCATCACTCACCGGTTGAAAAGCTCGACCCGGTACTCCATCTCCTTCTCCGCCATCCCGATCATCTGCATCGCACAACCACCACCATCAATTGACCTCAATCACAAGCTCGAAATCGAAGAGGAAGGCATATACACACAAAAAAGAACATGAAAATTCCAGAAAAAGGCGACTTGTAGCTGCCAGCGGCAACTTGAGAATGAATGATTGATATCCTGGAAGTTGTAAACTGGAAGCCAGAGAAGCTACTAGTCATCTTAGTTTCCACAGGTTAATTAGTTTCTGCCTTAGTGTTTCTATTTCCTACAAATGACTGAGACCATGGTGTTTCAACCTTTTGTAGAACACTATTCTATAACAATATATATTGAGCATGCTACAGCAGAAGCTTGAATTTATGGTTTCTATACTTCTACATTATACATCCTCAGTAATATAGACCTTTTTGCTACATACTGTACATGGCAATAGGAGAAAAAATCTAATAAATTCATTACACGCTTGCCAATAAAAATGACAAGTTAACTACACACCAGGGAACATAAACTTGAGAGGTTGAGATCAAGGCCTATCAACTACATCATATATATGTATTAAAAAAGAAGGCCATATGGACAACCAATGCATCATAATTATCAGTTTTAAACACTACAGGACCAGAAAGTAGGTGCTACTTCAAGTTTTAGAACTCAACCATTCATCAGTAATAGTAGCAATTTAATCTTACTAAAGATAGGCACTACAGCCAGAACTTACACGCAAAGATCCTGGAATTTTATGCACAACACCAGCAGATTAGCTATATGAACACAATACCAGAATTTTATGCATCATGAATGAAGAAATCAAAATAGGATGCTTCGCTTTACTTGTGTGTGGAGGATAAGCAAAAGTAGAAGCACATGCTTTTCCTATTTTCTTTGCTTTCCTATTAGCATCTCCGGTCAATCAAACAGGATGCAGCAAGTGATTACATTAACCCCGATTCAAATATTTGAAGTACTGGACAATCATTTCATGCAGCCATTCATAAACATACTACTACAAGGGAATTACAACTTTTATTTTAAGCATAATGTTTAAGTACGTAAACTTTCCTCAAGAGTCCCTACACACTACTACTCAACTACTATACGTGCGTAGTACTCTGTCAGTAAGCAGCAGAGGAGATTGAAACGTACGGACCATGTGTGTGTGTAGAAAACACACATAATAAACACTGAACATCACTAGTCACCCTACACACAGCAAGCTTCAGATGTTCAGAACAGATCAACATGTTGAGCAGTTAGGGAATCATGAGAAGGAAGTAGGAAGGTGGATCACGATGGTCTCACCTTGTTGCCGTCGTCCTCATCCAACCCCGGCGACCAAGTACACATCCAAGCCAGTTCACGAATCCATGGGTGCTAGCTTCGTGTACAAGTCACCTGCGCCCAAAAGAAACACCCAGCCGTCGCAGGCCATGGTTAGACAGCAACTAGCACAACATAATTAATAGCTAGCTAAAGCTTAATGCAAGATCATATTCATAGTTGGCATGCATCAATACAGGAATCTATAATGTTGGATAAGGTGATAAAGAAAAACAGAAATAGTGGAGTTAGAAACATATGCAGCACAATGATGAAACAGAACAATAGATTTAATGTGTATATATTCTGGTGACTCTGCCAATTGTTACATGATACACTCGTGTGTGTGTGTATGTGTGTATTCTGATTAGCCATAACCATCTAGCCAACAACATGGACATAATACACATTCTGGACCTAAATCAACATTTTATATTTTGTTTATGAAAAAATGCTGCTGATAATATATGCCAATGGTATCTTTACCTACAAATTAGGCGGTGAGCTACATGAGGTAAAAAAAATGATATGGCATTCAATCATCCGGTAGCAAAACAAGCTTACTAGCTAGCTAGTACACTAGAATGTGACCATCCAACATGCATACACGCATCATGCAGGAACATGTATGAACATTTTTCTGTAAGGGGGACATCAAGACCCTGTTTTGGAAGGACAAAAGAGCTCTTGAACGAGTTCTTGTCATCAGGTGCTTCTTCACCATCAGGCTCATTTGCTGTTGCTCATCCTCCTACTCCATCTACATGAACAAGAGAAAGTTAGTTGTTTGCATGGCATTCACTTAATAAAACAGCGGGTCAAGCTGAAAATCTGTAATACAGATAAGAGTCCTAGGTTATGTATGTACAGAGCAGAGCAGCGGCAAGAGTAATGCAAATCACTGACCAAAACAGTGGGTCAAGCTGAAAATCGGTAACAGAAATTGCAGGATTGAGTATATCAAAACATGTCAGCCATTGATAACGCCAGTAAGAAGCCAAAGGCGAAAGATGCTTTGTTTTTGCTTAGAAACTAAGACTGAGTTGCCGGCTAGCTAGTGGAGTGACATGTTTGTAATGGCAGTTTGGTACTATTGGCTGTAGAAATATGGGGAGAACACATTCAGGGTTGGAGGTCAGACACTTGCACGTCCATCTCCAAGGTTGGTTGCTAGTGCTCCATTGATTAATATATGAAATTTGAAAGGGGCTAATCTGACCATCAACCTGATTTTCTGAATACTATTACAGTCAGTCAGTCTGCAATGAATATGCAATAATAATGTATAGCCCCAGATTTTCTGAACTATAAAAATGATGTAGCAAAATCAGGGGTTGTAGTAAATGGTACCAAGTGTTCATTTTTTACTGCTCAAGCTAGCTCAGTGCTTCCTTAATAAAATGGAAAGATGCAGCAAATACGAGATTTCTGCATCATAGGATAACCTGATATTTCCATAAGTTACATTTGGAAGCTCAACTAGTAGTACGAGATTAATAAATGGCTCCAATGCGAGTCATTAGTCAGGCCATGCATTGAAAAGTATTCATCACTAGCACATGTGCCGTGGTGAATGCATGCAGTCATGGCTGACTTGAAGTAGCTTCACAAAATACAAATACTAGCTAGGATGTGTAGAAATACTACTGTAGATTCACTATTAGCAGTACATGCAATCTAATATAGTTACAGTCGGACATTATCCTAGATGGAAGCCTTATATTACTGTAGAATTACAATTGCAGAGGGATCAGAAATTACCCTCAAGGGCCCATGGAGATTGCCCCAGCAGCGACCTCGGAGAGGCCGGTGATGAGGACGAGGGACGAGCAGGCAGATCACCACCACCACCACCCTTGGGCGGCCGCGTGTTCACATCCTCTCACTGTGCCGCCGCACCAGGAGACATGGAGCTGAATAAGGAGTGCGACTGGATCTGGAAGGAGTGCTCCAATAAATCAAGGGGATGAAGGATCAAATCAAAGATTGAGGTCGCCGCTTATATCTTACTGACGATCCTGGCGCGGGCGTCGGGCTAGAGCCCGGAGCGCCAGTGGCCTCCGGCGATGGGGCGCTGGTACGTTCGGGTCAACCCCGCCTCCGGCGGCCGTGGTGGCGGGACCTGAGTCTTGGGTGGGGTGCCAGTTGGCGTCCATGCTCCCCTCCCCTCGCCCCTCTGGCTCGTCCGCCATAGCCAACGAGTAGATCGGGGAGGAAGGTCGCTTGCTCGGGAGATCGATTGATGACGACAGCGCCTGGACAGAGAAGTGAGGGGAACTGGGCTCGGCAACGGGACCAGCGCGGGGGCGAGGGGAGGGCGAAGGTGGCTCGCCTTCCCTTTTCCGGCGTGGGGAGTGCGGCGTGGTGGGAGACGGAGGCGAAGCGGTGAGCGTGCGAGGAACCCGGATCAGGGAGGTGCGAGGCCATGACGAAAAGGAGGTGCGGCATCGAGGGCGGGATGAGCGCGGCGGCCCTACGGCGGAGGGCGCCGACTGATTCCTCTGGGACGGGCGGAGGAAGAGCGGCGGACGTCCTCCAGGAGGCGAGGAGGAGCGGGTGGCGCGCGGGCGCGGGCGGCGGGGTCGGATCTGAATCGGGAGGGATGGGATCGACGGGGTGGCGGCGGCGATGTGGGAGACGAGGGAAGGGGGAGCGCGTGAGGTGGGTGGCGGATCTGGAGCGCTAGGGTTCGTGGGGTGAGAGGGTGAGGGAGTTTTCTTTTTTCTTTTTCTTTTTTTGAGACAAAGAGGGGGAGGGGGTGAGGGCGAAAGGGCTGCCGTCAGATCCGAGAGCATCCGACGGCGTTTGAGCACGATCCGCGTGACATGTCAATGGACCAATCAGAACCGAGTACACGTTATGACCTTCTAAATTGGTCATAATTGACTAAAAATAAGGTGTTGAACCATATTTTTTTTCAAAAAAAGGTGTTGAATCATATAAATAGTTTTATGATATGAGAAATTCAAAAAGAAACATTCTCATTGTGTCACCAAATGTGACATAGTTTTTAGGAAAACTAACAAACTTGGAATTGGAATAAGACAAATATCTTTTAAAAATTGTTATGAGAAATGAGTTTTTAGGGGGGGGGATCATTTTCTATTTTCGGAGTGGCAAAAATGTTTACAGCACCACTCCATTTTCCAAAACTATAAGACAGCATTTTATGTACAGTTGACCAAATCTTTAGATGTAAAATGCTTTCGATCCACCTCTCATCAAAAAGACAAATTGTGTTTCAAAAAAGCATTTACCTCGACATTCTTTTGTTTTTCTTCTACTTTTTCACATGAAAAATTCAAAGAAATGATCTTATATTGTGCACAATGGTGCATCTTGGAATGGCAAACAATGTTACCTAAGAATGTTTTCATTTTCTTTGCAATTATTTTAAAAAAGTGTTCTCAGAAACGAGCTATCACGTATGGAGATCAATGGCTTTCAAGCCAAATGATCAATCTTATGGCCACATTCATGGCATAGTTTGTTTAAATGATATCATATTGTGCACAAGGGTGCATATTGAAATGGCAAACAATGTTGCCTAAGGAAGTTTTCATTTTCTTTGGACGAAAAAACCATTTTTCATTTTTCGAGTGCCCAAAAGGAGGGGTTTTTGTGAAGGACCTCCCAAATAACTGTTGCAAAATTGGACCAAATCATTATTATAAAATACTAGTACATATTTAATTCACAATTGACCAAATGCTTGGGTGTAAAAAGTTTTGATCCACCTCTCGTGAAAAAGACAAATTTCCGCCGATTCAGCTGGAAGCGGGTCAAATTTGAACTGTAGCTGCCTTGTAGTTTGCTCTTTATTTTTTCCAAAAATCAATTCTAGGTACATAAGTATCTATTTAATCAGAGAAACACCAAACAAATTCCAAGATTCAACCACTAGCTAGGAACGGTCATTCCCGCCGTTTTGACCGCATTTTGAAACGGGCATAAAAAATTCAAAAAAAATCAAAAAAATTGGGAAATCTTCGCATTGTGTCATTATATGTGGCCAAGTTCAGAGGAAAGATAACAAACTTGTAATACAGCAATTATTTTAAAAAAGTGTTCTCAGAAACGAGCTATCCCGTATGGAGATCAATGGCTTTCAAGCCAAATGATCAATCTTATGGCCACATTCATGGCATAGTTTGTTCAAATGATATCATATTGTGCACAAGGGTGCATATTGGAATGACAAACAATGTTGCCTAAGGAAGTTTTCATTTTCTTTGGATGAAAAAACCATTTTTCATTTTTCGAGTGCCCAAAAGGAGGGTTTTTTGTGAAGGACCTCCCAAATAACTATTGCAAAATTGGACCAAATCATTTTTATAAAATACTAGGTCGTATTTCATGCACAATTGACCAAATGGTTGGGTGCAAAAAGTTTTGATCCACCTCTCGTGAAAAAGACAAATTTCCGTCGATTCAGCTGGAAGCGGGTCAAATTTGAACTGCAGCTGCCACATAGTTTGCGTTTTATTTTTTCTAAAAATCATTTTTAGGTACAAAAGTATCTATTTAATGAGAGAAACACCAAGAAAATTCCAAGATTCAACCACTAGCTAGGAACGGTCATTCCCGCCATTTTGACCGCATTTTGAACGGGCATAAAAAATTCAAAAAAATTCAAAAAATTGGGAAATCTTCGCATTGTGTCATTATATGTGGCCACGTTCCCAGGAAAAATAACAAACTTGTAATACGGCAATTATTTTTAAAAAGTGTTCTCAGAAACGAGCTATCACGTGTGGAGATCAATGGCTTTCAAGCCAAATGATCAATCTTATGGCCACATCCATGGCATAGTTTGTTCAAATGATCTCATATTGTGCACAAGGGTGCATATGGGAATGGCAAACAATGTTGCCTAAGGAAGTTTTCATTTTCTTTGGACGAAAATACCATTTTCCATTTTTTCGAGTGCCCAAAAGGAGGGTTTTTTGTGAAGGACCTCCCAAATAATTGTTGGAAAATTGGACCAAATGCTTGGGTGTAAAAAGTTTTGATCCACCACATTTTGAAACGGGCATAAAAAATTCAAAAAAATCAAAAAATTGGGAAACCTTTGCATTGTGTCATTATATGTGGCCAAGTTCCCAGGAAAAATAACAAACTTGTAATACGGCAATTATTTTAAAAAAGTGTTCTCAGAAATGAGCTATCATCCATGAAGATTCATGGCTTTCAAGCCAAATGATCAATCTTATGGCCACATTCGTGGCATAGTTTGTTCAAATGATCTCATATTATGCACAAGGGTGCATATTGGAATGGCAAACAATGTTGCCTAAGGAAGTTTTCATTTTCTTTGGACGAAAAAACATTTTTCATTTTCCGAGTGCCCGAAAGGAGGTTTTTTTGTGAAGGAACTACCAAATAATTGTTGCAAAATTGAACCAAATCAATTTTCTAAAATACTAGGACATATTTAATGCACAATTGACAAAATGGTTGGGTGTAAAAAGTTTTGATCCACCTCTCGTGAAAAAGACAAATTTCCACCGATTCAGTTGGAAGCGGGTCAAATTTGAACTGCAGCTGCCTCATGGTTTGCTATTTATTTTTTCCAAAAATCATTTCTAGTTACATAAGTACCTATTTAATCATAAATACATGGTTTGGTGGCGATACGTCAAGGTTTGGGCGGTGGCCGAGGGCCCCATCTCTAGAGCACGTAAACTCGCATGCCCGCCGCGTGGTCACCGCGTGAGCGTGGCGTTACCATGTGTTCTGGGTGGCCTAGATATGTCTAGTGGGTTGGGCACTCCCCAGGTAGGTGCTAGGAAGAAAATTACAATATAAGATTCTCACGAGGAGACCGATCGGTGCTCAAACATGAATTAGCAGCCAAGTGTTTGATTAGCGGTACAAGAAATGTACATGACTAATGGGCGTGAGTTTTGGCTGAGGATGATCAGTTACTAAGAGGAGGAGCCTAGGTGGTACTTGGTTTGCAAACTACCACACTGGACATAAATACGTATGTTGAAGCTCGGCTCAAAATAATGAATAGATTGAGCTGGCATTTGGTGGAGGGTGTTTATTTGGGCATAAGAAAGCACTGTAGAAAATGGATACTATTTGGACATGCCAAAGTGGTACTTCCTTCACAAACTGTTGTTCTAAACAGAATAGGAAAATGAATATTTTTGAACTAGGCAAGGAAGGTTTTTACATATTTGACGAAGATATGACCCAAAGAATTTATGAGATTTTTTTGGGAATTTTGGGAATGACAGAAATATAGGTTGCTTCACAACCTAGGGCAAAAACTGCCACATGGACATGACACATAGGCAAAACTGATGAGGTGGCGCCTAGTCATAGCAACCCACCACAGTTTACAAGGCTATGACCATCTATATTGGTCTTTAACAACTAGAAATAAGGCAGCGGACTAGCGCTGTTTGCTTTATGACCTTTTCGTGTGAGGAAATTACGACCTTTCTGACCAAAATGGTCACAATGGTTTAGGGTTTGGAGCCCCCCGAACAGCTTTTGACCAATTGGTCTGAAATGGTCATAAATTTATGACCAATTCTTCAAGGATCACTGACAGAAGGTCATAAGTTGACATATTTCTTGTAGTGCTAGCACACGTTCAGCTCGATGACGATCCCCGAACTCCGATCCAGCAGAATGTCGGGGAAGAGTTCCGTCAGCACGACGGCGTGGTGACGATCTTGATGTTCTACTATCGCAGGGCTTCGCCTAAGCACCACTACAATATTATCAAAGACTATGGTGGAGGGGGGCACCGCACAAGGCTAAGAGATCAATGATCAACTGTTGTGTCTATGGGGTGCCTCCTGCCCCTGTATATAAAGGACCAAGGGAGGGAGGCGGCCGGCCAAGGGGGGGGGGTCCTACTCCCACCGGGAGTAGGACTCCTCCTTTCCTTGTTTGAGTAGGAGAGAAGGAAAGATGGGGAGAGGAACAAGGAAAAGTGGGTTGAACCCCTTGTCCAATTCGGACCAGAGGGGGGGGCGCCTCCTTCCTTTTGGCCTCTCTCCTCTATTCCCGTATGGCCCAATAAGGCCCATATACTCCCCGGCGAATTCCCATAACTCTTCGTACACCGAAAAATACCCGAATCACTCGGAACCTTTCCGATGTCCGAATATAGTCGTCCAATATATCAATCTTTACGCCTCGACCATTTCGAGACTCCTCATCATGTCCCCGATCTCAGCCGGGACTCCGAACTCCTTTGGTACATCAAAACTCATAAACTCATAATATAACTGTCATCAAAACCTTAAGCATGCGGACCCTACAGGTTCGAGAACAATGTAGACATGACCGAGACACGTCTCCGGTCAATAACCAATAGCGGAACCTGGATGCTCATATTGGCTGCCCATATTGTACAAAGATCTTTATCGGTCAGACCGCATAACAACATACGTTGTTCCCTTTGTCATCGGTATGTTACTTGCCCGAGATTCGATCGTCGGTATCTCAATACCTAGTTCAATCTCGTTACCGGCAAGTCTCTTTACTCGTTCTGTAATACATCATCCTGCAACTAACTCATTAGTTGCAATGCTTGCAAGGCTTAAGTGATGTGCATTACCGAGAGGGCCAAGAGATACCTCTACGACAATCGGAGTGACAAATCCTAATCTCGAAATACGCCAACCCAACAAGTACCTTCGAAACACCTGTAGAGCAACTTTATAACCACCGAGTTACGTTGTGACATTTGGTAGCACACAAAGTGTTCCTCCGGTAAACGGGAGTTGCATAATCTCATAGTCATAGGAACATGTATAAGTCATGAAGAAAGCAATAGCAACAAACTAAACGATCAAGTGTTATGCTAACAGAATGGGTCAAGTCAATCACATCATTCTCCTAATGATGTGATCCCGTTAATCAAATGACAACTCATGTCTATGGTTAGGAAACATAACCATCTTTGATCAACGAGCTAGTCAAGTAGAGGCATACTAGTGACACTCTGTTTATCTATGTATTCACACATGTATTATGTTTCCGGTTAATACAATTCTAGCATGAATAATAAACATTTATCATGATATAAGGAAATAAATAATAACTTTATTATTGCCTCTAGGGCATATTTCCTTCACTAGCACCAATCCCGGACTTGGAGACAAGAATTGGATACAAGAGATGGACTAGGGTTTTGAGATGAGATGGTGCTTATGAAGATGTTGATGGATATTGCCCTCACCCGATGAGAGGAGTGTTGGTGATGACGATGGCGATGATTTCCCCCTCCGGGAGGGAAGTTTCCCCGGCAGAACAGCTCTGCGGAGCCCTAGATTGGTTCCGCCTCGTGGCGGCGGAGTTTCGTCCGAGAATATGGCTTATGATTTTTTTTCCATCGAAAGAATCCATATAGCAGAAGATGGCCACCGGAGGGCCACCAGGGGCCCACGAGGTAGGGGGCGCGCCTAGGGGGGTAGGGCGTGCCCCCCACCCTCCTGGGCAGGGTGTGGCCCCCCTGGTGAGGTTCTTGCTCTCAGTATTTTTTATATATTTAGAAAATATCTTCCGTGAACTTTCGGGACTTTTGGAGCTGTGCAGAATAGGTCTCTAATATTTGCTCCTTTTCCAGCCCAGAATCCCAACTGTCGGCATTCTCCCTCTTTATGTAAACCTTGTAAAATAAGAGAGAATAGACATAAGTATTGTGACATAATGTGTAATAACAACCCATAATGCAATAAATATTTATATAAAAGCATGATGCAAAATGGATGTATCACTGGATCATAACACATAGTAGGTGACTATAGACTTGCAAGATAGGATCAAGAACTCTCATATATTGATGAAAACATAATAGGTTCAGATCTAAAATCATGGCACTCGGGCCCTAGTGACAAGCATTAAGCATAGCAAAGTCATAGCAACATCAATCTCAGAACATCGTGGATACTAGGGGATCAAACCCTAACAAAACTAACTCGATTACATGATAAATCTCATCCAACCCATCACCGTCCAGCAAGCCTACGGTGGAATTACTCATGCACGGCAGTGACCAGTGAGCATCATGAAATTGGTGATGGCGGATGGTTGACGATGACGATGGCGACGGATTCCCCTCTCCGGAGCCCCGAACGGACTCCAGATCAGCCCTCCCGAGAGGTTTTAGGGCTTGGCGGCGGCTCCGTATCGTAAAACACGATGAATCCTTCTCCCTGATTTTTTCTCCCCGAAAGTGAATATATAGAGTTGGAGTTGAGGTCGGAGGAGCTCCAGGGGGCCACGAGGTAGGGGGCGCACCCCCACCCTCGTGCCTAGGGTGTGGGCCCCCTTGTCTTCATCTTTTGCCAGTATTTTTTATTATTTCCAAAAAGACGCTCCATGGAGTTTCAGGTCATTCGAAGAACTTTTGTTTCTGCACATAAATAACACCATGGCAATTCTGCTGAATACAACGTTAGTCCAGGTTAATTCGATTCTAATCATGCAAGTTAGAGTCCAAAACAATGGCAAAAGTGTTTGGAAAAGTAGATACGATGGAGACGTATCAGCTACCCGTACTGGTATCTGATTTCGTCCACCTCCATTGTTTCAAACTCTATATCATCAATCAAGTAATCAGCAGGATTGGTACCGGGCAGCATGCCCGGCTGATTAGCGACAATATCGCTAGACACCTTGAGCGGGAGGCACGATTGGTTCGCTTGTTCGCCGAGCTAGGGAATTTATCCTACTTCTTCGTTCTGCTAACCTTTTATCACTCGAAGTACTTCCCGTCGGTGTCAAAACCGGCGGATCTCGGGTAGGGGGTCCCGAACTGTGCGTGTATGCGGATGGTAACAGGAGGCAGGGGACACGATGTTTTACCCAGGTTCGGGCCCTCTTGATGGAGGTAAAACCCTACGTCCTGCTTGATTAATATTGATGATATCGGTAGTACAAGAGTAGACCTACCACGAGATCAGAGAGGCTAAACCCTAGAAGCTAGCCTATGGTATGATTGTTGTTTGTCCTACGGACTAAGACCCTCCGGTTTATATAGACACCGGAGAGGGCTAGGGTTACACAGAGTCGGTTACAATGGTAGGAGATCTACATATCCGTATCGCCAAGCTTGCCTTCCACGCCAAGGAAAGCCCCTTCCGGACACGGGACGAAGTCTTCAATCTTGTATCTTCATAGTCCAGGAGTCCGGCCGAGGTATAGTCCGGCTATCCGGACACCCCTAATCCAGGACTCCCTCAGTAGCCCCTGAACCAGGCTTCAATGACGACGAGTCCGGCGCGCAGATTGTCTTCGGCATTGCAAGGCGGGTTCCTCCTCCAAGTACTTCATAGAAGATTTTGAACACAAAGGTAGTGTCCGGCTCTGCAAAATAAGTTTCCACATATTGCCATAGAGAGAATAATATTTACACAAATCTAATCTGCTGACGTATTCCGTAGCGTGACATCACACCACGGCCAAGTCTTTATTCGAATCGTTTTACTGTCCCACCTCAGCGCGTTTAGCGAGGCGGTTTCCTTGGCACGTCTTGTCAAAGCAGAGATCGTGTCCCCTTATTCCGGGATTCTCATCAATACGGCGTGGGTAACCCAACCGCGCCATTGATTACGGCGCTTGGGAGATAAGCGAGTTTTACCAGGCTGGTGGGGACGCATAGTCGCGTCCGCCCATATAAGGGGATAAGGATCCACCTTTTCATCCACGCCTTCTTCCTCCTTTGCCTATCCATTTCCGCGCACTCGAGCTCCAGCGCCCAAGTCCGCACACCCCACCTCAACCTTCTCCAGCCATGTCCGGAGCGGGAGGCAAGTGGATGGTCTCCTCCGTCACGGAGGGACACATCAAAAAACTGAGGAAGGCCGGATACTTGTCTAACGACATTGCGCACCGGCTTCCCGAAGAGGGGCAGCTCATCCCCACCCCTAGGCCCCATGAGAGGGTGGTGTTCCTCCCCCATTTCCTCCGCGGACTGGGCTTCCCTCTCCACCCATTTGTCCGGGGGCTCATGTTCTACTATGGCCTGGATTTCCACGATCTGGCCCCGAACTTTGTCCTCAATATCTCGGCGTTTATCGTCGTGTGCGAGGCTTTCTTCTGCATCCGCCCCCATTTCGGCCTATGGCTCAAGACTTTCAATGTCAAGCCGAAGGTGGTGCGCGGCACCCAGGCGGAGTGCGGAGGCGCCATGGTGGGCAAGATGCCCAACGTCCTATGGCTCGAGGGCTCCTTCGTGGAGTCCCTAAAGGGGTGGCAATCGGGGTGGTTTTACATCACCGAGCCGCGCGACCCTGAATGGGTCGCAGCCCCCGAGTTCCGATCCGGACCCCCTACGCGGCTCACCTCCTGGAAAGAGACGGGCCTGTCGTGGGGTAAAGAAGGAGAGCTGACCGGACTCCAAACATGCGTCCAAACCCTGGTGGACAAGAAGCTCAAACTTGTCAACGTAGTCCAGGTTATGCTCATCCGCCGGATCCTCCCGTGTCAACAACGGGCTTTCAACCTGTGGGAGTTCGACCCGGCGCAGCACCGAACTCTGAGCAGGCTCTTCGACACGACGTACGAAGATGCCTGGAAGGTGCTTTTCAAGGGCGCCGAGGCCCCCGCATCCGCTACCGAGGATCGCGGATTCAGCACGCAGCGTCGCGCTCGTGCGGTAAGCTGTTTTTACCTTTTACAGGGTATTAGTTTTTCATAGTTTGACTCCATGCGGGATCTAAGGCCCCTTACCTTTGACAGGATTGGCAGGAGACGTCCAGACAGATCAACTGTCCGGCTCCTTTGCCCGAAGCCTAGCGGATGCTCACTTGGCGAAGCTGCTAGTTCCGGCACCCTATGTGGTGCCGGAGAAGAAGGCCACGGGGACTCGAAAGAGTGCCCGGCGCCTGGGGGTGTCGGATTCATCATCCGACGACTCCAAGACGCACTCCTCCCGTGAAGACGAGTTGGAGGAAGAAGAGACCTCTCCCCCTCTAGTGGCGGGGGGAGAAGAAAAGGAAGGCCGCCCCAACTGGGGAGGCCGAAGGGTCTAAGAAGGGGAAAGCCCTTCCTCTGGATGGCTCCACCAACGCTGGCGATGGCGAAGAGGAGTGGCCGCACAGGGCCAAGCCCCTGGCGAGATCGTAAGTATCCGGATACCAGAGTGATTCATAGTATTCCTCCATTGCACAGCTTTTCCTTATGTCGAACATGTTTATGCGGTCCACCCAAAGACCGACTCGACGTGTCGTCGAGCGGTTCCCTGGATTCGTCGGATGTGAATTCGCTTCCGACGGCTACCTCCCCCCACCCTACGAACGACGCCGAGGTGTTGTCCCAACATGTTCCAAGCCAGGAGGAGGTGGTCCTGGAGGCGCCGCAAGGCGACCTCCCGGACTCCAGGCGCAAAGGGGATAAAACCCGCAAGGGCTCCGAGTCCGGCCTTGAGCCGGACACCGCGCCGGAACCTTCAATGGTTCCGGACTCCGGTAGGCAGCCTCCTTCCAAGAGGAGCAAGCCTACCGAGGCGGTGACCTCCGTTCAACCGGAGGCACCAAACAATTTGCTGGAGGTGCTTAACGGCGCCTCCATCGACGAGGAGCACCGCACTATTATGAGTGCGGTGATCCAGAAGGTTCAGTCCGCCAAGAGCGGACTGACTGAAGCCTGTGCCAGCCTTCTAACAGGCTTTGAGGTAAGTAAAGAATATGTAAAAATATTACCGCATAGACAGTAGCCCCTGATGCTCTGTTCGGCGTTCGGAAAGAAAAGCCGAATAGAGGATCTAATAACATTCGCAGGAGTCTAACATAATCACGTCAATATGCGTATGCAGGCTTCGCTGCTGGCCTCCGCCGCACTGACTGCGGAGGTGGATACGCTGAAGCAAAACCTCGCGCGGTCCGAGAACAAGCTCGGCCATGCGAAGAGGCAACTCGAGGAGAAGGAAGGTAAGTAATACCTTGTGCAAGTATATAGAGAAGATGTGGTTGCAAAAAATGACAGGATCAACGTGCTATTATAGGGGCCACGACCGAGGTGGCAACCCTTAAGCAAGCGCTGTCCGAGGCCGAAAACAGAGCGGCCGCGGAGCGCACAGAGAGAGGGAAGCAGGAGGCGCGGGTGGAGGAGGTGCAGAAAGAGCTCCAGGCTCTCGTGAAAAAACACGAGAGTTTGGAGCTTGACTCAAAGACGCAAGCGTCTGAGCTTGCGGCAGCCCTCAAAAGCGCGAAGTCTGCCAAGGCCGAAGCCCAGAAAGCCCTCCAAGAAATTGAAGCGATGAAGAAGATAGCGGCGGGTAAGGCATTCATTATGCAAAGCAAGCACGTGAAAGTGAATTACTTGTTACTTACCCGAGTCCGAAGCTCTCTAGGAGCATTCGCAAATTTGCCCCGTAGTGCGTCTGATGCCACCGCCTACTATCGAGCTGAAGAGGGGAGCTCGACGGAGAAGGTGCTCTGGTCTTAGTATGCTGAGGCCGGACACCTGGTGCCTTTGAGCGACTAGCTGAAGCAAATGGTCGAGCTCGACAAGGTTGCCGAACAGGCCATAAAGGGCCTCATAGTTCGGCTGTGGCCTGGAGAGGCTCTGCCTGGGAGCTACTTCGGGCTGGTGAGGTGGCTGGTGGATGCCTGTCCACGGCTTGAAGTAATCAAGCGCTCCGTCTGCATCGAAGGTGCCCGTAGGGCGCTTGCCCGTGCTAAAGTGCACTGGGGCAAGATGGATGCGAAGAAGCTGGTGAAGGACGGGCCACCGCCGGGCAAGGAGCATCGCGTCCCGAAAGCGTATTATGAGGGCGTCCTGAAGGGTGCCCGCCTTATAGCGGATGAATGCTCCAAAGATGTAATTTTTGAGTAAACTCGCATTTGTGATCCTGTACGCTGAAAACTTGTTCATATGCACTAAGCAACGCTTTTGAATTTAAAATATTACCTTCTGTGCGGCCGTTTATCAAATTTGAGAGATGGCGAGTCGTCGGCTTCTGCCCCCATGCCACGAGTGCTGGGGTGTTCGGGATAAACATGAGCGCTCTTTTTCCCATTCTTGGGTCCTTCGAGGGAGGCGCTCAACACAACGAACAAGGCAATCGGACTATAATGCTTGAACACTCTCACTTAGCCATAGAATTCTATAATTTTAAATTTCGGCGAAGCCCCTAGTGTTCGGAAGACCGAGTTCGGGGCGCTATCCACGCCTAGGCCGGACAAAGCCGACTCCTCGCTCTAAGCGGCATAAGTCTTTAGGGACTCGAAAACCTCTCGAACAACGACCAGCTCTCGCCTCATCATGACGGTCAGTTTTAGCTTTCTCTACTGAGGTGCTTAGCCCGGCTCAACTGGGGCACAATCGCAGTAGTTCTCCTAGTGCTACCTTAGCCGATATAACGGAACGTAAGGTACCAAAACATAGGAGCCGGGCAAACCCAACTATTGACCCAAGACATGATTCGGAGCCGATGCATATAATGCTATAAGTTCGGGGTGCCGCACTTATGAAAGTGTTCGGACTTCTCACACTGTATTGTGGGGTACTTAAGCCCCTGGCGTATTGGCCGTACCAAAGTGTACGGGTGCAACATGTCATTAATGAACATATATTCATAAAAAAGAGTAATGCAATAATAGACAGAAGCTATGCATTGTTTATTTAACAAAGTTGCGATCAAAGCAGAACGACACAAATAGTGCGATAAGCAAAAACTAGGACTATTTAATGTGTCCTTTCCAGGGGCGAGCTGCGGAATGGTATGTGAAATAGGTATACTGCTTGTTATAGAGACCACCTTAGAGTTCCATAGTGCGGCATAGCCTTCTGCTTCCCTGGTTGTATCGTTTGTGCGGAAATTGTACTGCCGGACAAGCCTTTCGAAGAATGGAGTCCTGAAAATAAGAGAAAATTAAGAAATCGGCAGCCCCTAGTGCGGTTTAAGCCACGTTTCGGGCGTGCCGTGATGGTGCCCCTCCCCTGTGCCCATGGTATTTCCAGAGCATAGTTATGTACGCGCAACACTGGCTTCGCAAGTTCGCGAGGGCTGGGGTTGGGGCCGCATTGCTACGCTTGCTCGGAACGTGCCAGGCGGTCTTGTTGTAGGTTACTCCGGGCGCGCTTGACGGTGTCCAGACGTTTAATGGCCGGACTAGAGAATTGCATTGAGAGGCTGCTTTGTACTTCCACTGTGATACCTGCCGTATGCTCCTCCGTTCGGAGAGAATGTTCGTTGTTTCCATTGACCATGATGACTCCTCGAGGGCCTGGCATCTTGAGCTTGAGGTATGCGTAGTGCGGCACCGCATTGAACTTGGCAAATGCGGTTCGCCCAAGCAGTGCGTGATAGCCACTGCGGAACGGGACTATGTCGAAGATTAACTCCTCGCTTCGGAAATTATCCGGAGATCCGAAGACCACTTCAAGTGTAACTGAGCCTATACAGTTGGCCTCTACACCTGGTATGACGCCTTTAAAAGTCGTTCCAGTGGGTTTAATCCTCAAGGGATCGATGCCCATTTTCCGCACTGTATCCTGGTAAAGCAGGTTCAGGCTGCTGTCGCCGTCCATAAGGACTCTAGTGAGGTGAAATCCGTCAATAATTGGGTCTAGAACCAATGCGGCGAATCCGCCATGGCGGATGCTAGTGGGGTGGTCCCTTTGATAAAAAGTGATCGGGCAGGAGGACCATGGGTTGAACTTTGGGGCGACTGGCTCCATCGCGTATACGTCCCTTAGCACACGCTTCCGCTCCCTCTTGGGGACGTGGGTTGCGTATATCATGTTCACTGTCCGCACTTGTGGGGGAAAACCTTTCTGTCCACTATTGTTCGGCGACTGGGGCTCCTCCTCGTCATCGCTATGCAGCCCCTTGTCTCTTCTTTCGGCATTTAACTTGCCTGCCTGCTTGAACACCCAACAATCTCTGTTGGTGTGATTGGCTGGTTTTTCGGGGGTGCCATGTATCTGGCATGAGAGGTCGAGTATTCGGTCCAAACTGGACAGGCCCAGAGTATTTCTTTTGAATGGATTTTTCCGCTAACCGGGTTTAGAGCCTCTGAAGCCAGCATTGACTATCGTATCCTCGGCATTGTTGCCGTTAATGCGGCGCTTTTGCTTGTTGCGACGCGACCTGCCACTGTTGTCCTTGGTATCCGAATTACCAGGGCTCTTGGTCATGTTATTGCTGCGAGCTAGCCAGCTGTCTTCTCCCGCGCAAAAGCGGGTCATAAGTGTCGTGAGGGCTGCCATGGATTTCGGCTTTTCCTGTCCTAGGTGCCGTGCAAGCCACTCGTCACAGATGTTATGCCTGAAGGCTGCTAGGGCCTCTGCGTCCGGACAGTCGACGATTTGATTTTTCTTGGTTAGGAACCGTGTCCAGAATTGTCTGGCCGATTCCTCTAGCTGCTGAATTATGTGGCTTAGGTCATCGGCGTCTGGTAGTCGCACATAAGTGCCCTGGAAATTGTCGAGTAATGCGGCTTCCAGGTCCTCCCAACAAATAATTGATTCTACTGGCAAGCTGTTAAGCCAATGCCGAGCTGGTCCTTTAAGCTTGAGTGGGAGGTATTTGATGGCGTGTAGGTCATCACCGCGGGCCATGTGGATATGAAGGAGATAGTCCTCGATCCATACCGCGGGATCTGTTGTGCCATCGTATGATTCGATGTTCATGGGTTTGAAACCATCGAGGATTTGATGATCCATTACTTCATCTGTGAAGCATCGTGGGTGTGCGGCGCCTCTGTATTGGGCTATATCACGACGCAGCTCAAACGAGCTTTATCTACTGTGTTTGGCCCGGCCGGATTTACTGTATCCGGCGTGACGAATACCGTCTCGTGTCGTGGGTCGCCCACATGATCCGTAGATCGATCTTGTTTTCCTTGCCTTGTCCTCCAATATATCTCGCAGGTCTGGCGCATTTTCCCATGCCTTGGTATTTTTTGAGCGGCGCCGGGGTGCGGCTTGAGTGGAGGGCCGAGAGGCCTCTCTGTCACGGCCACGGGGTGGCCGGTCGGCCGCATCATGCACTGGTGATGTAGGTTTAGGTGCTTCCTCCTCTAATTGGGGTAGCAACCTGCGCTTTGGGTAGCTCTTGGAGGGGCGTTCGAGTTCATACTCTTCGGCCGCAAGGACTTCAGTCCATCTGTTGGCTAGCAAATCTTGATCAGCTCTAAGCTGTTGCTGTTTTTTCTTGAGGCTGCTCGCCGTGGCCATAAGCCTGCGTTTGAAACGCTCTTGTTCGACGGGATCCTCCGGCACGACAAATTCATCGTCGTCGAGGCTTGCCTCGTCTTCGGAGGGAGGCATATAATTATCGTCCTCGACCTCTCTGTCTGCCGCTCTCTCATGAGGGCTGGCTTCTCTATCCTCCTGTGCTAAATCTTGCTGGAGGTGGTTGTCTTCGGCACTGTCCGGGGTGTTATTATCTCCCGTGCCGGAATCACCGTTTTTGCTTTGGCGGGATTTAGAGCAGCACCGCTGACGCTGGCGCTTAGGCTGCTTCTTGGAGGGGTCATCCTTCGCTGTTCCATCGCCATTGCCTTCTTTTGGGGTGTCCACCATGTATATATCATACAACGAGGTGGCTTTCCAGTGCCCTATAGGCACTGGTTCTTGATCGTCTCCTGCATCGGCGTCCATACCGTCGATGTCTTCAGAGTTGAAGTCGAGCATGTCGGTTAAATCATCGACAGTGGCTACGAAGTGGGTGGTGGGTGGGCTTTGAATTTCTTCATCATCCGCATCCCAACCTTGCTGACCATAGTCCGGCCAGGGCTCTCTTGATAAAGAGAGAGACTTTAGTGAATTCAGGATATCGCCGAATGGCGAGTGCTGAAAGATGTCCGCGGCGGTGAACTCCATGATCGACGCCTTGGAGTTAGGAGATGTCCGCGCGGAGGGCTCGGAGTCAGGAGAGGAGTCCGGCTCCTTGGAGTTATGGGCTTCGCAGAGAATAGGGCTGGTGTTCGACTCGATCGCCGTAGAGATTGCGGCCCTCGAGGCGGTGTCTAACCACCCATCCTCGATTGGTGTGATCGGCTCCGAGCTAGGGGTCGGAGCGAACAGAGGTGCAACCTCCAGGGCACTGTTCGGCGGCAGAGCTAGATCATGCCCATCGTGACAGTGCGGCGCACTCGCCTGTGGCCCGAATCCATCGAAGATTAAGTCTTCGCGGATGTCGGCCGTGTAGTTCAAACTTCCAAATCTGACCTGATGGCCAGGGGCGTAGCTTTCGATCTGCTCCAGATGACCAAGCGAATTGGCCCGCAGTGCAAAGCCGCCGAATACGAAGATCTGTCCGGGGAGAAAAGTCTCACCCTGGATCGCATCGCTGTTGATGATCGGAGAAGCCATTGGGCCTAAAAGTGACGACACAGAGGAACTCTCAATGAAAGCACCAATGTCGGTGTCAAAACCGGCGGATCTCGGGTAGGGGGTCCCGAACTGTGCGTCTAGGCAGATGGTAACAGGAGGCAGGGGACACGATGTTTTACCCAGGTTCGGGCCCTCTTGATGGAGGTAAAACCCTACGTCCTGCTTGATTAATATTGATGATATGGGTAGTACAAGAGTAGATCTTGTTGGGGAACGTAGTAATTTCGAAAATTTTCGTACGCACACGCAAGATCATGGTGATGCATAGCAACGAGAGGGGAGAGTGTTGTCTACGTACCAACGCAGACCGACTGCGGAAGCAATCACACAACATAGAGGAAGTAGTCGTACGTCTTCTTCCCGATCCGACCGATCCAAGCACCGTTACTCCGGCACCTCCGAGTTCTTAGCACACGTTCAGCTCGATGACGTTCCTCGGGCTCTGATCCAGCAAAGCGTCGAGGAAGAGTTCCGTCAGCACGACGGCGTGGTGACGATCTTGATGTACTACCGACGCAGGGCTTCGCCTAAGCACTGTAACGGTACGATCGAGGTGGAATTTGCTGGCAGGGGCACCGCACACGGCTAAGGAACGATCTCAAGGATCAACTTGTGTGTCTTGGGGTGTCCCCTGCCCCCGTATATAAAGGTTGGAGGAAGGGGGGCCGGCCGGCCAGGGAGAGGGAGGCGCAGGGGGAGTCCTACTCCCACCGGGAGTAGGACTCCCCCTCCAATCCTAATCCAATTAGGACTCTCGGGGGGAAAGGAGAAAGAGGGGGGGCCGGCCCCTTCTCCTAGTCCTACTAGGACTTGGGGAAAGGGGGGCGCCGGCCAGCTATGGGCTGCCCCTTTTCTCTTTTTCCACTAAGGCCCAATAGGCCCATTAGTCTCCCGGGGGGTTCCGGTAACCCTCCCGGTATTCCGGTAAAATCCCGATTTCACCCGGAACACTTCCTATGTCCAAACATAGGCTTCCAATATATCAATCTTTACGTCTCGACCATTTCGAGACTCCTCGTCATGTCCGTGATCTCATCCGGGACTCTGAACAACCTTCGGTACATCAAAATGCATAAACTCATAATAACTGTCATCGTAACGTTAAGCGTGCGGACCCTACGGTTCGAGAACAATGTAGACATGACCGAGACACGTCTCCGGTCAATAACCAATAGCGGGACCTGGATGCCCATATTGGCTCCTACATATTCTACGAAGATCTTTATCGGTCAGACCGCATAACAACATACGTTGTTCCCTTTGTCATCGGTATGTTACTTGCCCGAGATTCGATCGTCGGTATCCAATACCTAGTTCAATCTCGTTACCGGCAAGTCTCTTTACTCGTTCCGTAATACATCATCTCACAACTAACATATTAGTTGTAGTGCTTGCAAGGCTTATGTGATGTGCATTACCGAGAGGGCCCAGAGATACCTCTCCGACAATCGGAGTGACAAACCCTAATCTCGAAATACGCCAACCCAACATCTACCATTGGAGACACCTGTAGTACTCCTTTATAATCACCCAGTTACGTTGTGACGTTTGGTAGTATCCAAAGTGTTCCTCCGGTAAACGGGAGTTGCATAATCTCATAGTTATAGGAACATGTATAAGTCATGAAGAAAGCAATAGCAACATACTAAACAATCGGGTGCTAAGCTAATGGAATGGGTCATGTCAATCAGATCATTCTACTAATGATGTGACCTTGTTAATCAAACAACAACTCTTTGTTCATGGTTAGGAAACATAACCATCTTTGATTAACGAGCTAGTCAAGTAGAGGCATACTAGTAACACTCTGTTGGTCTATGTATTCACACATGTATTATGTTTCCGGTTAATACAATTCTAGCATGAATAATAAACATTTATCATGATATAAGGAAATAAATAATAACTTTATTATTGCCTCTAGGGCATATTTCCTTCAGTCTCCCACTTGCACTAGAGTCAATAATCTAGATTACACAGTAATGATTCTAACACCCATGGAGCCTTGGTGCTGATCATGTTTTGCTCGTGGAAGAGGCTTAGTCAACGGGTCTACAACATTCAGATCCGTATGTATCTTGCAAATCTCTATGTCTCCCACCTGGACTAAATCTCGGATGGAGTTGAAGCGTCTCTTGATGTGTTTGGTTCTTTTGTGAAATCTGGATTCCTTTGCCAAGGCAATTGCTCCAGTATTGTCACAGAAGATTTTCATTGGACCCGATGCACTAGGTATGACACCTAGATCGGATATGAACTCCTTCATCCAGACTCCTTCGTTCCCTGCTTCCGAAGCAGCTATGTACTCCACTTCACATGTAGATCCCGCTACGACGCTTTGTTTAGAACTGCACCAACTGACAGCTCCACCGTTTAAAGTAAACACGTATCCGGTTTGCGATTTAGAATCGTCCGGATCAGTGTCAAAGCTTGCATCAACGTAACCTCTTACGGTGAGCTCTTTGTCACCTCCATATATGAGAAACATATCCTTAGTCCTTTTCAGGTATTTCAGGATATTCTTGACCGCTGTCCAGTGACCCATTCCTGGATTACTTTGGTACCTCCCTGCTAAACTTATAGCAAGGCACACATCAGGTCTGGTACACAGCATTGCATACATGATAGAGCCTATGGCTGAAGCATAGGGGACATCTTTCATTTTCTCTCTATCTTCTGCAGTGGTTGGGCATTGAGTCTGACTCAACTTCATACATTGTAACACAGGCAAGAACCCTTTCTTTGCTTGATCCATTTTGAACTTCTTCAAAATCTTGTCAAGGTATGTGCTCTGTGAAAGTCCAATTAAGCGTTTTGATCTATCTCTATAGATCTTTATGCCTAATATGTAAGCAGCTTCCCCGAGGTCTTTCATCGAATAACTTTTATTCAAGTATCCCTTTATGCTATCCAGAAATTCTATATCATTTCCAATCAGCAATATGTCATCCACATATAATATTAGAAATGCTACAGAGCTCCCACTCACTTTCTTGTAAATACAGGCTTCTCCAAAAGTCTGTATAAAGCCAAATGCTTTGATCACACTATCAAAGCGTTTATTCCAACTCCGAGATGCTTGCACCAGTCCATAAATGGATCGCTGGAGTTTGCATACTTTGTTAGCTCCCTTTGGATCGACAAAACCTTCTGGTTGTATCATATACAACTCTTCTTCCAGAAATCCATTCAGGAATGCAGTTTTGACATCCATCTGCCATATTTCATAATCATAAAATGCGGCAATTGCTAACATAATTCTGACGGACTTAAGCATCGCTACGGGTGAGAAGGTCTCATCGTAGTCAACTCCTTGAACTTGTCGAAAACCTTTCGCGACAAGTCGAGCTTTATAGACAGTAATATTACCGTCAGCGTCAGTCTTTTTCTTGAAGATCCATTTTTTCTCAATTGCTTGCCGATCATCGGGCAAGTCAACCAAAGTCCATACTTTGTTTTCATACATGGATCCCATCTCAGATTTCATGGCCTCAAGCCACTTTGCGGAATCTGGGCTCACCATTGCTTCTTCATAGTTCGTAGGTTCATCATGATCTAGCATCATGACTTCCAGAACTGGATTACCGTACCACTCTGGTGCGGATCTCACTCTGGTTGATCTACGTGGTTCAGTAGTATCTTGTTCTGAAGTTTCATGATCATCATCATTAGCTTCCTCACTGATTGGTATAGGTGTCGCAGAAACAGTTTTCTGTGATGTACTATTTTCCAATAAGGGAGCAGGTACAGTTACCTCGTCAAGTTCTACTTTCCTCCCACTCACTTCTTTCAAGAGAAACTCCTTCTCTAGAAAGTTTCCGAATTTAGCAACAAAAGTCTTGCCTTCGGATCTGTGGTAGAAGGTGTATCCAATAGTTTCCTTTGGATATCCTATGAAGACACATTTCTCCGACTTGGGTTCGAGCTTATCAGGTTGAAGCTTTTTCACATAAGCATCGCAGCCCCAAACTTTAAGAAACGACAACTTTTGTTTCTTGCCAAACCATAGTTCATAAGGTGTCGTCTCAATGGATTTTGATGGTGCCCTATTTAACGTGAATGCGGCCGTCTCTAAAGCATAACCCCAAAACAATAGCGGTAAATCAGTAAGAGACATCATAGATCGCACCATATCTAGTAAAGTACGATTACGACGTTCGGACACACCATTACGCTGTGGTGTTCCGGGTGGCGTGAGTTGCGAAACTATTCCACAATTTTCCAAATGTACACCAAGCTCGTAAATCAAATATTCTCCTCCACGATCAGATCGTAGAAACTTTATTTTCTTGTTACGATGATTTTCAACCTCACTCTGAAATTCTTTGAACTTTTCAAATGTTTCAGACTTCTGTTTCATTAAGTAGATATACCCATATCTGCTTAAATCATCTGTGAAGGTGAGAAAATAACGATATCCGCCACGAGCCTCAATATTCATCGGACCACATACATCGGTATGTATGATTTCCAATAAATCTGTTGCTCTCTCCATAGTACCGGAGAACGGTGTTTTAGTCATCTTGCCTATGAGGCACGGTTCGCAAGTACCAAGTGATTCATAATCAAGTGGTTCCAAAAGCCCATCAGTATGGAGTTTCTTCATGCTCTTTACACCGATATGACCTAAACGGCAGTGCCACAAATAAGTTGCACTATCATTATTAACTTTGCATCTTTTGGCTTCTACATTATGAATATGTGTATCACTATCTTCGAGATTCAACAAGAATAGACCACTCTTCAAAGGTGCATGACCATAAAAGATATTACTCATATAAATAGAACAACCATTATTCTCTGATTTAAATGAATAACCGTCTCGCATTAAACAAGATCCAGATATAATGTTCATGCTCAACGCTGGCACCAAATAACAATTATTTAGGTCTAATATTAATCCCGAAGGTAGATGTAGAGGTAGCGTGCCGACCGCGATCACATCGACTTTGGAACCGTTTCCCACGCGCATCGTCACCTCGTCCTTTGCTAGCGTCCGCTTATTCCGTAGTCCCTGTTTCGAGTTGCAAATATTAGCAACAGAACCAGTATCAAATACCCAGGTGCTACTGCGAGCTCTAGTAAGGTACACATCAATAACATGTATATCACATATACCTTTGCTCACTTTTCCATCCTTCTTATCCGCCAAATACTTGGGGCAGTTCCGCTTCCAGTGACCAGTCTGCTTGCAGTAGAAGCACTCAGTTTCAGGCTTAGGTCCAGACTTGGGTTTCTTCTCCTGAGCAGCAACTTGCTTGCTGTTCTTCTTGAAGTTTCCCTTCTTCTTCCCTTTGCCCTTTTTCTTGAAACTAGTGGTTTTGCTAACCATCAACACTTGATGCTCCTTCTTGATTTCTACCTCCGCAGCTTTTAGCATTGCGAAGAGCTCGGGAATAGTCTTGTTCATCCCTTGCATATTATAGTTCATCACGAAGCTCTTGTAGCTTGGTGGCAGTGATTGGAGAATTCTGTCAATGACGCAATCATCTGGAAGATTAACTCCCATCTGAATCAAGTGATTATTATACCCAGACATTTTGAGTATATGCTCACTGACAGAACTGTTCTCCTCCATCTTGCAGCTATAGAACTTATTGGAGACTTCATATCTCTCAATTCGGGCATTTGCTTGAAATATTAACTTCAACTCCTGGAACATCTCATATGCTCCATGACGTTCAAAACGTCGTTGAAGTCCCGATTCTAAGCCGTAAAGCATGGCACACTGAACTATCGAGTAGTCATCAGCTTTGCTCTGCCAGACGTTCATAACATCTGGCGTTGCTCCAGCAGCAGGCCTGTCACCCAGCGGTGCTTCCAGGACGTAATTCTTCTGTGCAGCAATGAGGATAATCCTCAGGTTACGGACCCAGTCCGTCTAATTGCTACCATCATCTTTCAACTTTGCTTTCTCAAGGAACGCATTAAAATTCAACGGAACAATAGCACGAGCCATCTATCTACAATCAACATAAACAAGCAAGATACTATCAGGTACTAAGTTCATGATAAGTTTAAGTTCAGTTAATCAAATTACTTAGGAACTCCCACTTAGATAGACATCCCTCTAATCTTCTAAGTGATCACGTGATCCAAATCAACTAAACCATAACCGATCATCACGTGAGATGGAGTAGTTTTCAATGGTGAACATCGTTATGTTGATCATATCTACTATATGATTCACGCTCGACCTTTCAGTCTCCGTGTTCCGAGGCCATATCTGTATATGCTTGGCTCGTCAGGTATAACCTAAGTATTCTGCATGTGCAACTGTTTTGCACCCGTTGTATTTGGACGTAGAGCTTATCACACCCGATCATCACGTGGTGTCTGGGCACGACGAACTTTGGCACCGGTGCATACTCAGGGAGAACACTTCTTGATAATTTTAGTGAGAGATCATCTTATAATGCTACCGTCAATCAAAGCAAGATAAGATGCATAAAAGGGATAAACATCACATGCAATCAATATAAGTGATATGATATGGCCATTATCATCTTGTGCTTGCGATCTCCATCTCCGAAGCACCGTCATGATCACCATCGTCACCGGCGCGACACCTTGATCTCCATCCTAGCATCGTTGTCGTCTCGCCAATCTTATGCTTCCACGACTATCACTACCATTTAGTAATAAAGTAAAGCATTACATCGCGATTGTATTGCATACAATAAAGCGACAACCATATGGCTCCTGCCAGTTGCCGATAACTCGGTTACAAAACATGATCATCTCATACAATAAAATCAGCATCATGCCTTGACCATATCACATCACAACATACCCTGCAAAAACAAGTTAGACGTCCTCTACTTTGTTGTTGCAAGTTTTACGTGGCTGCTACGGGCTTAAGTAAGAACTCATCTCACCTACGCATCAAAACCACAACGATAGTTCGTCAAATAGACTCCGTTTTAACCTTCTCAAGGACCGGGCGTAGTCACACTTGGTTCAACTAAAGTTGGAGAGACAGTCTTCCGCAAGCCATCTATGTGCAAAGCACGTCGAGGGAACCGGTCTCGCGTAAGAGTACGCGTAAGGTTGGTCCGGATCGCCTCACCCAACAATACCGCCAAAACAAAGTATGACATGCTGGTAGGCAGTATGACTTGTATCGCCCACAACTCACTTGTGTTCTACTCGTGCAAATAACATCAAACCATAAAACCTAGGCTCGGATGCCACTGTTGGGGAACGTAGTAATTTCGAAAATTTTCCTACGCACACGCAAGATCATGGTGATGCATAGCAACGAGAGGGGAGAGTGTTGTCTACGTACCAACGCAGACCGACTGCGGAAGCGATCACACAACGTAGAGGAAGTAGTCGTACGTCTTCTTCCCGATCCGACCGATCCAAGCACCGTTACTCCGGCACCTCCGAGTTCTTAGCACACGTTCAGCTCGATGACGTTCCTCGGGCTCCAATCCAGCAAAGCATCGAGGAAGAGTTCCGTCAGCACGACGGCGTGGTGACGATCTTGATGTACTACCGACGCAGGGCTTCGCCTAAGCACTGTAACGGTACGATCGAGGTGGAATTTGGTGGCAGGGGGCACCGCACACGGCTAAGGAACGATCTCAAGGATCAACTTGTGTGTCTTGGGGTGTCCCCTGCCCCCGTATATAAAGGTTGGAGGAAGGGGGGCCGGCCGGCCAGGGAGAGGGAGGCGCAGGGGGAGTCCTACTCCCCCCTCCAATCCTAATCCAATTAGGACTCTCGGGGGGAAAGGAGAAAGAGGGGGGGCCGGCCCCTTCTCCTAGTCCTACTAGGACTTGGGGAAAGGGGGGCGCCGGCCAGCTATGGGCTGCCCCTTTTCTCTTTTTCCACTAAGGCCCAATAGGCCCATTAGTCTCCCGGGGGGTTCCGGTAACCCTCCCGGTATTCCGGTAAAATCCCGATTTCACCCGGAACACTTCCTATGTCCAAACATAGGCTTCCAATATATCAATCTTTACGTCTCGACCATTTCGAGACTCCTCGTCATGTCCGTGATCTCATCCGGGACTCCGAACAACCTTCAGTACATCAAAATGCATAAACTCATAATAACTGTCATCGTAACGTTAAGCGTGCGGACCCTACGGTTCGAGAACAATGTAGACATGACCGAGACACGTCTCCGGTCAATAACCAATAGCGGGACCTGGATGCCCATATTGGCTCCTACATATTCTACGAAGATCTTTATCGGTCAGACCGCATAACAACATACGTTGTTCCCTTTGTCATCGGTATGTTACTTGCCCGAGATTCGATCGTCGGTATCCAATACCTAGTTCAATCTCGTTACCGGCAAGTCTCTTTACTCGTTCCGTAATACATCATCTCACAACTAACATATTAGTTGTAGTGCTTGCAAGGCTTATGTGATGTGCATTACCGAGAGGGCCCAGAGATACCTCTCCGACAATCGGAGTGACAAACCCTAATCTCGAAATACGCCAACCCAACATCTACCATTGGAGACACCTGTAGTACTCCTTTATAATCACCCAGTTACGTTGTGACATTTGGTAGTACCCAAAGTGTTCCTCTGGTAAACGGGAGTTGCATAATCTCATAGTTATAGGAACATGTATAAGTCATGAAGAAAGCAATAGCAACATACTAAACGATCGGGTGCTAAGCTAATGGAATGGGTCATGTCAATCAGATCATTCTACTAATGATGTGACCTCGTTAATCAAACAACAACTCTTTGTTCATGGTTAGGAAACATAACCATCTTTGATTAACGAGCTAGTCAAGTAGAGGCATACTAGTGACACGCTGTTGGTCTATGTATTCACACATGTATTATGTTTCCGGTTAATACAATTCTAGCATGAATAATAAACATTTATCATGATATAAGGAAATAAATAATAACTTTATTATTGCCTCTAGGGCATATTTCCTTCAGATCTACCACGAGATCAGAGAGGCTAAACCATAGAAGCTAGCCTATGGTATGATTGTTGTTTGTCCTACGGACTAAGACCCTCCGGTTTATATAGACACCGGAGAGGGCTAGGGTTACACAGAGTCGGTTACAATGGTAGGAGATCTACATATTCGTATCGCCAAGCTTGCCTTCCATGCCAAGGAAAGTCCCTTCTGGACACGGGACGAAGTCTTGAATCTTGTATCTTCATAGTCCAGGAGTCCGGCCAAAGGTATAGTCCGGCTATCCGGACACCCCCTAATCCAGAACACCTCACTTCCCGACCGCCGCACATCTTCATATGTCTTTTTAAGACAGCGAACATAGTTGGAATCCGGAGGAGGCGGTGGTGCTCGCTTCAAGGCATCGATAGTGCGCTTCGCTTTCACTGGATCTATCTTCTCCTTTGGAGGTGGAGGTTTCTTTGCAAAAAAGTCCCTCACTTCGGCTTCACAGATCTCTGCGTTTTCCTTCTCCGTCCTCTCATATGGTAACTTTTCTGGAGGCTTGAGAGATGGACCATATCTGAATTGCATCCCGCCTCTACTTGTACTACTAGCCATCGGAGCGGCGGCGTCTCTCTTTCGCCGTTGCTTATGAGGCAGAGAAGGAGGCGGAGTGCTCCGACGCGTCGGAGGAGCCGGAGCGGCGGCATCTGTCTTCTGTCGTTGCTGACGAGGCAGAGTGCTCTGACGCGCCGAAGCAGGCGAAGGAGGAGGCGGAGAAGGAGGCGGAGTGCCCTAATCACTCATTGTCGTCGGAGGAGGAGGAGGCGGAGTGCCCTGACTCGCTGGAGGAGGAGGAGGAGGCATCCAGTTTAGAAGCTTGATGTACTCCTTCCTCCATAGACATGTACTCCTCAAAGCATTAACCAGCTGATTCTCCACTTCACCTGTAGGGTGGTCAAGCTCGAGCTCCTCAAATCCCTCCATTACTTCATCCACCATCACAACAGCATAGCCATGTGAAATATGATGACAATGAAAAGTTCTGTCAGGTTGAGGAGGTGCAACAGAGCTGACAGCCGCCTTCAAAGTGAGATTCTTCCATTTCGTCATAAGTTGGCAATGTTGAGCTTCCGTGATAGTATCCATGGGGTAGCTAGGAGCCGTGAAGTCCAGCTGAATGAGCTCTGTGGAAGCCACGCTGCTTCTCCATTGAGATGGCGGGGTAGCTTCGTTCCGCTAAGATGGTTGGCCGACGGCTCACTCGCTCTCAAGTTCCTCTAGCTTTACTAGTCTTGCATTGAGCTTCTGCATTTCGCTTTCCTCTTTCTCTCCCGGGTTCTGTAACCGCCTGCGTCGGGAGACCGAACCAGCCACGGACGGAGCCTGATGTGCCTCGTGTTCGTCCAGGATGCTCAGGATTCCCGAGGGCCTCAGTCAACTCGTCCTTCTCTCTGTCGGGAATGAACGTCGCTTCCTGAGCTGCGGTGATATACTACTGAAGCTTCTTGACGGGTATTGCAAGTTGATCATCTGCCCAACGGCACTCCCCTGTTTCAGGGTCCAAAGTTCCCCCAACCCCAAAGAACCAAGTCCTTAAATGGTCTGGCCAGTTCAATGGCTCTGGTTCGACCCCTTTAGCAAGCACGTCATTCTTAGCTTTGTCCCACAATGGCCGGGCTTTGAGGTAGCCACCTGACCCCGTGTGATGGTGAAACTTCTTCTTTGCAGCATTGTTCTTGTTTATCTCTGACATTTTCTTACTCTTGTCCAATGTCTTGTAGGCCACAAATGCAGGCCAGTAATCTCTTATCTTCTCAAATCGGGCGGTGAATTCTGGAGTCTTCCCTTTGTCGACAAACTTTGATTTCAACTCTTTCTTCCACCTCCTGAATAGATCTGCCATCTTCTTAAGAGCACGCGCCCTGACCTGTGGCTCTATCACTGGCTTATTCGGCTCCTCCTCTGGCAGTAGGGTGAAATTTGCCTTCAGCAAGGTCCAAAGATCATCTTCTGTCTATCGTGACATAAGAAACTTCAGGGTCGTCGTCCTTAGGATTATTCCATTGCTGGATGCTGATCGGGATGCTGTCCCTAACAATAGCTCCGCATTGAGCAGAAAATGTGTCCTTGGTCCGCTTGGGTTCAATCAGTAGGCCATCGTTTGCGAGCTGTGTGATCGTGAACCTTTCATCCCGGCGCAACCATTTCTTCGGGCCTCGCCTCATTACGGAAGTTTGGCTCGATCCGGAGGGCTACAAAAGAAGAAAGAAGCGTTAATATATGTACATACCAAAAACAATTAATGCATCAATTAGTCAGTACAGGCTTAATTAATGTATATATACCTCGCCGAACTTCGCAATAGCTCCCCCTTCGTTCGGTCATCGGAGCCGTCATGATGGTCTCCTTCTTCCTCCGCCATTTAGTCACCGGAGGCATCATGATCATGTCCTTCCTCCTCCATTGTTTGATCACCGGAGCCATCATCCCCTCCTTCCAGACCATCGGTGTCGTTGAGAACCGACAAGACATCACGTCCGTCGCGGATTATGTCCCCCAACAACTCTTCTTGTTCTAAGTCTCTTTGATCCATAGTTTCTGCAAATATTACAACATGGCAATTAATATACAAACATGAGAGATGGATATATTAGTGGCAAACATAGACCTAGCTAGCTAATCACAACAAGGAATCATATTAGTGGACTCGACGCTTCTACTATTTCGGGTGGCCTCGACAACGCTTCTAGGGTTTGGGGTGACCTCGGTAACGCTTCTAGGGTTTGGGGTGGCCTCGACAACGCTCTTTTAACTTTGTAAATTCGGGTGGCCTCGACACTTATAGGGTTTGGAGTGGCCTCGGAAATGCTTCTAGGGTTTGGGGTGGCCTCGATGAGGTTTTGGTCGGGCAAGAGGTGGTTGATCGACGTCCCCCCTCGTGTTGAAGAGTTACCGGAGTTTTCTATGAACAAAAAAAATACTACCTATCACACATGATATGTCCGGCGACCGGACCGGACCGCCTCTCTCATGAATGTCCGACGTCCGGACCGCCTCTCTCATGAATGTCAAACAAGGGATTCTCTTAACCTTTAAGGGATTTAACAAAATGGCGCCATTCTAGATGTGCAGAAAATGGTCCATATATTTTTCCTGATCTCATCTACCCTTCTATATGTCATGTTGTGTAGTGTCAAAGGATTCAAGAAAACCATGGCTTCATCATTAGCCGGAAGTAACAGGTGCATGGTGGTACGAAGCTCTCCAAAGTTGTTTTGGAACGGAGTCCGGGATAAGATAATTCGCTTTTTGGTATGAAGTTCAGCAAGAACCTTCCGAATGTCGCTATTTGTAAGGCCTTTGCTGAACTTCGTACCAAAAGGCAAATTATCCTATCAGGACTCTGTTCCAAAATAACTTTGGAGAGCTTCGTACCATCACGCGCCTGTTACTTTTGGCTAATGATGATACCATGGATTTCTTCAATACTTTGACACAAAAGAACATGCACATATAGAAGCGTAGATGAGATCAGGAAAAATATGGATCAACTTAATTATGCACATCCATAATTGGGGCATTCTTGATAAATTTGTTATTAATGGGGGGTATTCTTGATAAATCCCTTATTAAATGTTGCATATGTCAAAATTCAAACTTTGACATATGATCAAATGTTGCATATGTCAAAATTCAAACTTTGACATATGATCAAACTTTGATATATGATCAAATGTTGCATATGTCAAAATTCAAACTTTGACATATGATCAAAATTACTGCATCTAGTTACATTGAATCAAATGTTGCATCGTGAAATATGCAACATTCAAACTTTTTTCAATATGACAAACTTTTAATACATTCAAACATCTAAAACATCAAAACATACATATATACATCTAAAACATCAAAAATTCCTACTCGATAAAACATCTAAAACATCAAAACATAATATCATCGTATCATCAAGTTTTCATATATCATCATATCATCATCATCATCATCATCCACTACAAAAAAATTGACCAAGTTATATATATATATATATATATATATATATATATATATATATATATATATATATATATAGGTAAAACTGTGTCTACCATATCTTGCTACAGAACTAGTTAAGGATCGCTAAACTTTTAACGATTTAAAAATTATCAAAAAATATAAAGTTGACCAAGTTTTCATATATATATATATATATATATATATATATATATATATATATATATATATATATATACACGACTCCTCTTCTATACTCCCATTCTCAATATACCTCATATACGCATTAATTATACCTTTTTATTATTCTCAAAATATTTATTAAATATTCTAAGATACCCCAATACGAGTTTTGTTGAAAAAATATTATCTGCGATGTACTTTTTGTAATATACCTTTTTCACGTACAAACACATCAGTATATACGTAAATATTTAAAATTATATAGACTCACATGAATTTTTTCATGAAACTCATTTTGGGGTATCTAATAATTACTAATAAAGTGTATTAAAAATAATAAAGTGGTATAAATGATTTATCTATGTGGTATATGAGAAGCGGGAGTACGTACTCCCAGAAATACACAACCATTTTCCTATATATATATATATATATATATATATATATATATATATATATATATATATATATGAAAATGGGTTAGTACTCCTAAGAGTACATACTCCCATCCACCTGTCATGTTTGGCCCGCCACAAGCGCCACCAGATTCTACGTAACAAACCCGTTTTAGCATTCAATAAATTATTTAGTTAATTTTTATCTAAATCCCACGGAAGGGATTACATTGATTTAAGAAACAACCTCCGTGTTACGTGGGATAAGCACACGTACAGTTTCAGTCTTCCTGAAAGACCTACGTACTAGCCTATTAGATTTGTTTTGTTTTCCGAAATACCAGTCGATCAGCAGGGCAGTCGTACATGTGGCGGCGACCTGGCTGGAGGTGCCGGCGATCTGGTTGGAGTCGCCGGCGACAACAACGCCGATCAGACGTGGCTGCGATGTCTCATAGCTTGCTACAGAACTAGTTAAGGGTTGCTAAACTTTTAACAGTTTAAAAATTATCAAAAATATAAAATAAATACGGGAGCATCTCTCTAATACAAGTTTTCATATATCATCATCATCATCATCATCGTCTACTACAAAACAAATTGACCAAGTTTTCATATATCATCGTCATCATCATCTACTACTACAAAAATGTTCATCCATCCATCCATATTCAAAATGTTCATATTACAATATCACCCAAAAAATTCTATGAACATAAAAAATTCTAACTTTTGCATATGCATATGAACATACATACATTTTCTTTGCATATTCTTTGTAGGAGCGCTACCAAACATGTAAATAAAGCACTTCAAGTAAGCAAAGGCAGTTCTCTAAAATATCCCAAGTCAAATAGACACACAACCAAAAGGCGCCATCGGCGGGAGAGGATCTGCGTGCGGCTGCCGTCCTTGGTGGGGTGGAGGGAGATGATGGTTCTGAGGAGGGCGTCAGCAAGGTGGCTGATGAGATCGCCGGAGTTCACGTCATAGTCGCCACTCCACGCCCGCTTCCACGCGGTTCCATGGGATTCCTGTTCGTTGCGAGTGGGTCTCGCCGCTGCTGCCTCCTCCTTCTCCATGGTTGGCGGCTGGCGAGACGGAGCGTTTGGGTGCAGTCGGTGGAGCTCGAATCTCGATCGATGGTGGTTTTGGGCGTCATATCCTGTGAATCCAGCATCCCTCGTGCATCTTTGCATCCTTTGTATTTCGATCATCCGATCTATATCGTGTGTGTCTCCTTATTTGAATGTACTTTTGCACTAAACCGCCCGCCTCGAGATTTCTTATTTGCAAAAGTGCCCCCTGGCCGCCTGGACAATGGAAAACATCACAGAACTTTCTGTTCCCAATTCCTTCCGCCGACGCTGCTCTCCCGACAGCCCCGCCGATCTGGCGCGCCCTGTGCAGGAGTCCGCATTCGTACAGCCCGTTGGTTGTCACCACCGCCAAGGCAACCGCCGGCCCCAACCTTAGCAATCGTCCACCTCGTCACCGGCCGAGCCGCCGAGGGCACCGACGGCCGTTACCTCTGCACTCCAAAATCGTCCAGCACGTCGACAGTCCTTGCCGCCGAGGCAACCGCCCGCCCAAACCTGCGCAGTCGTCTGCCTCGTCATTGTCCCAGCCGCCGAGGCCACTGACGGCCGTAACCTCTGCACACGCTGCAGACTTGTGTTGGTAGCGAGTACAACTGTGTGATGCGACTTGCTGCAGACTCCCTTGTAGAGCAACAACAACGAAATTTCTGAATGCATATAGTATTTGGATAGTGAGATTCTGAATGCCTGTAATACTTGTTCTTGTTCTTCTAAATGTGGATTGTGAGCTTGTAGAATGCAACTCTTGTTGGGTGTACGTGCAGCTTCAGAGTTGTGAATGAAAATGAAGAAATAAACATCTATTTCTTATTACTTGTTCCTATTGGCAATTGAGGTGTCCCTTACATACTACATGATGCAATATAACTCAAATGCTACTAGTCTGATGTATCTTCAAGATTTCTGCACCTCATGCAAGCGAACAGTAGCTAGCAGCGCACAAAAGAATCCATGGATCAAACAGTTTGCTGCTGCTCCTTGGAAACCTGGTGCCTCTGTCTGCAATCAGATTTTCATGAACACATACTACATAAACAAGAACAAGCTTCCAAACCACCATACACAACTGGAACTCAGTAGCATGCATGTTCTGACCACTATATATATTGAATTAAGCACACGTCCAATGTGATAGAAATAAGACATACGCTAGAGAATAAATACAACTAATCATCCATTACATAGATTGAAAAATTCAGTAACTATTTTTATCCCCTCGTTTTGTGTATTTCCTTGAACACAACAATGGTCACTTGCAGTGAACTAGCTCATTTTCTAACTTCTTTTGCTGTCCAATACGAACCCCAAAACCAGAGTGATGTGCATAAGACTTGTAGAACTCCTCCACAGACTTCAGCCCTTCAAATGGCATCCCCACATTAGGCTTCAAATTATCTTCACATTCTGGTATAAAACATGAGCACAATAGTTAATGACATCATCATGTACAAATAACTGAACAGAATACGGCAATGGTTGGTGAAAGCAATTGACTTACAATGTCAGGAACACTTGCTTTCTTTATGGGTGTACCAAAACCTTCCTTGTTCATCTGCATTTGCCAAGTTTTTGCAGATCCCATTGCTACAACAATAGGTACTTGATAAGCCTTTGAAAGTAACCAGAAAAATGACACACAATTTGACATGAGAAGTACATCCCAATTTTGATTTAGCCAGCAATGCCGACGGAAAACCCGGTGACATTTCAAATGGCAATTAGCATACAGAAGTACAGTCTCACAAAACTATATGTATGTTCACGTAAAAGCATGAAAAAAAATTCCTGGCTTTACAGTAATATTGGCTGCACTCATACAGATGTCAGCATGAAGAGGTGCATTCAGGATAAAGTTTTTACAACTCTAATTCACAAAAAAACTAGCAAAACTTCAAACAATGAATATGAGCCAGATCGCATCATATGTACCACAAAATTCCCTGTTTTTTGATCAAGAGGGGTTTCCCCCCACCCCATTTTTATTAGGAAAACGGGGCAACGCAAGTCTCCATGACTGTTACAAGCGATCGGGTCTACCCGAAATGGCAGACCGGAGAACATAGCAATGCAAAGCTACGGCCTAGATGCGCTAAACCGAACCGTATCATTCAACTGCCAACGAGAGCGTTTAATGCCACGCAGGGCAAACAACATAACCATCAGCCGAACCAAAATAGAAAGTTTCACAGAGAATAGAGTGACCACCGCCCCCCTTTTCTTCAAATCACCCCGAGTGAGCCTTCAGCACTCCGCCCCGGGTCTTCTTCGCGCACGCTCTCAGTTCCCAACCCAGGTGATCCTGAGCAGCTCGCCTCTTCGCCGGTCCAGGAGCTGGAGGCAGCGTCGTAGCAGCACTGATTGATCGCCCCTGCAAAGAATCTTCCATTGATGTAGAGACAACCTGATCTTCTCCAAGATCACTCGAGTGCTTGTCCACGGCACGCCCTGAAAACAAATATCATTACGCATAGTCCAAATGCCCCAAATGGAAGCAACACAAGCAATGTTGACGACAGTTTTCTTGTTGTTCATACTCCAAAAGGAAGATAGCTCAGTCATATTATTAGGTATATTGAACCCAAAAGCTTCAGCAACATCACTCCAAATCTGTTTGGCTACTACACACTCAAAGAACAGGTGGTGAACTGATTCATCCTCATTACAGTATAAACAGTTTAGGTTCTCTACCACCCTCCTTTTATTCAGGTTGTCCCTGGTAAGAATTTTATTATTAAAAGCCAGCCATATAAAGACTAAGTATCTGTTAGGCACAACAATTTTCCAGAAATTTTTCCAAATTGGGGTAGAGACCCCACCCTAGTTAATCATGTTGTAAAAGGTTCTGACCGAATAGACCCCTGATGGCTCCAACAGCCAAACAGGTTGGTCCTCCTCATTGGTCAGATTTTTGGTAGAAATGACCTGGATCAGGTCATGCCACTTTTTCATAAACTCAGCATCCACACACCTGCTAAAGGTGAGTTTCAGGCTAAAACCATCCCACACCTCCGATACTACACATTGTTGTTGTTGACAGATTTCATAAACCCCCCAAAATTGAGTTTTTTAGGGAAGAACCCCCCACCCAAGTGTCATTCCAGAAGCTGATCTTATTGCCGTTACCCAAATTCCATCTAAAAAAACGCCTTACGCCTTCAAGAGCCCAGGTAACCCCCTTCCAAAAAGGTGATCCCACACCCTGTTTGAACCACAACAAAAATTCCCTGTTAACATCAAGTTAAGAAGAATCCCGTATACATACAAATCGGATCATTCTTTTACTCAATAGTTCTCCTGGGCTGAAGCAAAGCGATCTGGATTGAAACATTACAAACAGGGAACGACAAGGCAAGGAGTGAGGGATGGATTTGGGATACTGTATTGACCTTCGAGCGTACGCGTCTGGCCGCCGGAATCTCGTCTTCGTGGAAGTTAGGGCCTACGTTCTTCTGTATCTAGTGATCTAGTCGCAGGCCGCCGCCATGGTGATCGCTGATCGGGACGTGGGGCTCGCGGTTCAGGAGTACACATGTCTAACTTATGGAGGCAGAGGGCTGGAGGCGGGCGCTTTGTTGCAAATTTTTCAACAACTGAGCACATACGCACGATTTAGATCGTATGCTTCAAAACGAGAGGATACAGGGATGCACGAGGGATCCCAGATTCACGTGATACGACGCCGTGGTTTTGGGCTTGGGCTTTGGAGTTTCCCAAATTAATGGTACATGCTATAGTAGAAGAAAAAAAAGAATAAATACCTTCCAATATGCCTATTTCAGTTTCAATCTGTGTCGGCTCAAACAAAAAGTTTCAATTTGTGTGCTTTTTTCCTGCGAATGGAACATTTCATTACTTACTAAGTGGATTAATCACTTAAGTGGGCACATGATGGGCGTCCCATATGAAGATCCCTCAAGGAGGGATGAAGAGAGGGATGAAATCCACGAAACGGAGGATTATCCCGGCCAAGACTTTGTAGGTCTCTACCAATTTACAACTATGGGTTCTGAACCCAATGAAATTGGTAAATCCTTCACTCGTTTAGTCTTTATCTTTAAGTGGGAATTACACCATAATTAACATAGTCGATCCCGATGTGACCTAAGCCTTTAGCTTCTCCATTGCATTGTAGGATGTTGTTGTCGAGCCAGTAGTGCAAAGCAAGGTTTTTTTTTCTTGATTCTGATTTTTTTTCGATAGGGACTGGGAAAATCTCAGAATTTTCAGACATTTTTCGTCCAAATTTTTCAAACGAATGTTGAATTCGAAAATTTTATTCCTCAATATAAAGTGTATGTGCCTTAATTTAACATAGCGATGTGCCTGTTCTAGTGGCCAGCTCCCTAGTTCGAATCATGCTTCCTGTGTTGGGCTACTTTCATTTTCTAATTTTTGTAAAGGAAAAACTTTAAAAAGTAAGCTGGCAAAATGGGATTCTGCCCTGTGACCCCCGGAGGTAGGCAAGCGACTCGTAAAATCATACTACGAGTATCCTTGTGTTCAAAAAGCCATACGGGTGCTATTTGACAAATATTAGTTGTATAAATTCAAATAATTTAAAATTTTCAGGCGATATTTGAGTATTTCGCTGGGTAACGAAAGGTCCGGTTTTCGACCGGCTTCCGAAAATCTCGGCCAAGAAAAAAAAACCTAGTGCAAAGGTAGGTGGTGCGGTGACACATCCTGGGTCGGAACAAGAAGGAGAGCACTATGAAATAGACACTTTGCTATAAAAGGAATCGGGCACGCATGTCGCTTTAACTTCTTACATGAAGTATAAATGAAGGAGATACGTGGTGTGATGAAAAATTGTCCGGTGGTTATATAATTGGTTGTGAAAAGTAAGAAAGCAAATAAAAATCGGTGTTGTTTATCAGACATAGTCGGAAATCATATTTTCATTGTCCCACACGGTGATAAAAACAGGATGACTCTTTGAGCAGTCAATGACTATACGTTTGTTGCTACCCATGAATATCTAACTAGTATAATTAGCATGAATCTTCCCTGAAGAAACACTTTTAATATCTTTCTTTTATAAAACTACTTTTTTAGATTATTTTTTGCATTTTTAGGTAGTGGCGCTCTTCAGAAGCAGAGAAGAGGAGTAGCTAGGGGTGGGGGTGACATGATGGTTCCGGTGGAGAAAGAAAAATGCATCCCTTTGTGAAAATGACAAGGATAAAATGGTCATTTTCTATTAATTTGCAGGCTTGAAATCTATGTCAAATTGATCTAAAGTTAGCATTTTTTTTAAATGGTCATCTCAATTTGGACAAACCAAAGTAGTGGGGGGGGGGGGGGGGGGGCGGTGATATATCAAAGTCCCAAACATGGTGGGGCATTAACTCAAAATTAACATAAAATTTATGCTGTTTTTTTACTAATGCACAAAACCATCAACTAAAATCATTCACCACTAACAAATTCAGCCACCCTCCCTTAAACAAGATGGATTAAAATTAAGGAAAATGGAAGGACAGGACTAAGAATCAGTTTCTCTCCAGTACACTCATAGTACACTCATGGAAGATATACTGCATGGAAGTGTGCCTATCCTTCTTGCTACAGTGCCATTCGTCTACCAAATCGCAAAGTGCAAGTATCTAGTCTTTGTACATGCAACAAGTATTTGCTTACCATACTAATTTAGCAAAGCTCCACAAGAAGTTTCAAAGTTCGTCGTTGATTATTTGATGTCCATGAGAAAGATGCATGCATGTCCAACGACAAAATGTCACCAACTCCATCAAAACTGCTGACGTTTGTTCCGGACCTCAAGCGATTTACTTAAGAATGTAGGATACCCCATACGCAGTGAAAAAGATGCAATGAATTTCAGTTCAGTAAATTCAGATTTTACTAGGGAGATCAACTAGCATATTCCAGCTGCAGGCAGAGACAAGATGAATGTTGCGGCATTCACTCTCTCCAGACTGTTCGGCATCTATAGCCAAACTCCAGACTGATGGTAGACATAGAAAAATTATAGAATCGTTGCTTCCTAGTTAGATAAGCATCGAACAAATGTCATATGTGCGTGGAAAATAAAATCAGCAACTAAACTTCCCATAGTTCTGTATATATAACTGAAAAGACAATTAAGTATCCAACACAAGCATGTGTTCCTGAACCAGCTTAGGCAGAACAAAGCCACAATTGCAAACGGTCAGAGTTTCCGTGGATGGGGTTTTACCAGTTATAACTTCGGCAGTAAATTTTATTTTTTTTTGCATTCCTACCCATCAGAAAATTCTAGCACTGAACTCTTTTTTGCATCAAACCTATCTACAAAATGAGCCAAAGACAGAGCAATCTTCAGGCATCAACCCTGTCTATGGCTGTCTGAAGGGGTCGGCCACCGACAAATCATGCATATGCCACTCGACATGTTTATCAACACAAAAATAAATATTCCTGAATTCAAATTGAGCATCTCGAGAAGCTCTGTTTTCGACTTGGAGCAGCGTTTGTTGACGAGCCACAAATTCATCGTTGTAGTGGTCCCCACGTATTTGGAACTCAATTTTGTTTAGCACTTTCGCATTCAATACAAAGAACCTGACAAAATCAGTCTGTTGCTCGGAGCCTTTGAATAACTTCAATACCACTATCTTTAGATGGGTCTGAAGGCATTGCACTGGATGTAATGGGTCATACTGATGTTCATTTTGCTTAAACGTCCTATAGTGTGCGTGGAGCTGCGAAACCAAAAAAATGCATATATTAAAGCGTTGCTAACTAGACTAGTTAATATGTCAATCAAAGCATACAATTAAAGCAAGCAAAGATGAATACTCAAGGTGACATAGAGCTTCTCCAAACAGGGGAACCACCTGAGGACATCAAGAACTGCATTCAATTGAGGATTATTAGAACACCCGAGGGCCAAAACCTTCACGGTGCGTATCGAGTTTGCCTAGCTGACTGGGCTCATTCCCTGGAGAAAACAAACCGACATAAAAAATAATTATTTGTACGTAAGAATGCTGAATGATGGCTGTTGCTACTTGCTACTACCTGGAAGACCGGGAGTTTGCACGCCCCGGGTGAGAAAGGCCCGAATATCTCCAGTTTAGGTGCCCTAATAACCCGGATAGTCACACAATCATTCAGGTGACAATAAGGGAATAATAACCTTTCAAGGCGAGGAGCATCCTCGAGGACCAATTCTTTTTTTTTTCAGGAGAGCTATCGCGGAAGCCAATGCTTCTAATAGTCGGCGAGCAAACACGGAGGCAACCGGCAGCATGAACTTGGACCAAGCATAAGCTCTCCAAGACATGACAGCCAGAGAGCAGTGTGTGGAATCGGTCCACTGAGATGGAAACTTCAACTAGGGTGAGCTGCTTGCGGGCGCGGAAGCGGGCGCTTAGCGGCGACTGCGATGTGAACGCCGGCGATCTCATCAGCAGGCTCCCCGATGCCCTCCTCGGCATCATCGTCTCCCTCCTCCCCACCAAGGACGGCGGCCGCACGCAGGTCCTCTGCCGCTGATGGCGCCACCTCTGGTGCTCCGCGCCACTCAACCTCGAGGGGGATTCTCACTCCTTGCGAGCGGATCCCGCCGCCACCTCCTTCTTCTTCATGGTGGGCGATTGGCGAGATGCATGGTCTGGACTTTTGGTCTTGGGCTTTGTTGGACTTAGATTTCCCAAACTAAATGCTATAGTTAAGTTGAACTCCCCTCATAAGGAACTCCCTCCCTCCCTCCTCCCAGGTCGCCTTGCTCGCGGCCGGGAGGAAACCCTAGCCACCGCCGACAGGGTCCCCCGCCTTCTCCTCCTCCACCTCGCCACCGCCAGAGGGCGCGGCCAGGCGAAGCCTGGTCGGCGCCAACGGAGGCGAGGAGAACTCGCCACTTCGCTCGGCGGGCTCGGGGCGGGCCGAGGCGGTTGGGCCGGGGTGTCGTGCTAGCGGCGGGTGCGGCAACGCGGTGGCGCGCCGGAACTGACCGACGGTGGCGTAGCTGCGGCGTGGCGGGTGGCGTGCTGGAGGTGCGCGCATACGGGGCGGTTCTGGTCGCGGCTCCGCTAGATCTGGCCCTTCGGGTGGCGTGGGTCACGGGCGGCGGCCCCTGCCTCGTCTTCCGGACAGTGGGAGTGGCGCCGTGACAGTGGTGGTCGACCCTCTCTCGTCTGCTCCTTGGCTGGTGGATGTGGTGGACAGTGGCGGCCTGTTGGTGGACGCCAGCGGCTCAGCGGGTGCCGTTGGCTGGCCGGTGGTGGTGGGGCGCATCGGGAAGGGAGGGAGGGGCCTCTTGGTCCCTGTCCCTGGTGGCACAGTGTGGTAGCTGCGGCGAGGTCAAGGCCAGCGGCTGCGCGCGAGGACGATGTTGGCGCCTGCGGAGAGGTCGAAGCCGGCGGCTGCTGGCAACCCTCTCCCTACCTGGATCTGGCCGGCTGGGCCGTCTTCTCGCCAAGGGTTCATTTTGGGGTGAAGGAAGTGGCTTCTACCTCTCATCGGTCGGTTACGTCCATTAGCCTCCGTGGTGGTTGCGGAGGGGTCATGGATGTCGGGGCGGCAACCTCGGTGGTGGTAGTCGCGTTACTTGTGGGCGAGCTGCGCGACTCAGGTGTGGGCTGGTTGCTATGGCCACTCGAGCGGCGTGGCGGCCGGTGCTTCGGCGAGCAGTGGCGTTTCGAATGTGGAGCGTGCGTGCCAGGGGAGATCCCTTGCTCGGCTTCAGTCAGGCCGATGGCGGCGGCGTCTCCTTCCTGAAGGCGTCGTCATGGCTACTCCCCCCCCCCCCCCCCTTCGAATGATCCAACTGAAAGCCATGATCCTTTGGATCCGGCGGTGACGGCGCTCCGGTGTCGTTTCCCTTCTTGAAGGCGTCATCTTGGAGGCTTACATTTGCCAAGCTCAGCCTTGTCTCTCCGTGACAGTCTGTCATGGTGGACTACTCAGACCTCTTCAAGCTCTGCCCTCATTGCTCAATTGTTGTATGCTTGGAGTGTTGGGGTGATATTCTTGTTCATGTACCTGGTGTATCCGGCCTTGGCTGTGTTGTGTGGTGATGTGGTGTGGTGTTGTGTGGTTTCCGTTGTTTGTGTAGGTGATCATTGCTTTATAATATAAAGCGAGGGAAATCTTTTTTTCAGTAAAAACAAGAAAAGATTCTAAAAAGAAACCTTGCAATAGGGTGTGTTTTATTCAGTTCGTGCTTTCCTTTTTTTGTCTTTTTTTGCAGGTTATTCTTTTTCTTTATCTCATAGATATGAATATATTTGAAATTTAAAGGGGCATCAACTGCGAGATCGAGTTCACATTAATATATACTCCCTCTGTTCCCAAGTATAAGTCTTTTTAGAGATTCCAACAAGTCACTACATACGAAGCAAAATGAGTGAATCTACACTCTAAAATATGTATACATACATCCATATGTTGTAGTCCATTTGAAATGTCTAAAAAGACTTATATTTAGTAACGGAGGGACTATAAGATTTATGTATAGTAAAACTGGCATTGGGTTGTAAAGGTTCAGATATCCATCGGGTTGTTGCTAGGCTATAGCTGGGGAGAAGTTGGTGAGGCATTTAAACCCAATTCACATGAATTTATACTGGTTTACCGATGCACACAACCCTCAACTTAAGTCATTACATAAGGAAAATGGGAGGAGAAAAGTAAGGATCGAAATATTTCAGATCAGGCTAGTTGCGATCATCAATTCCTCTCCAATCATGAAGATATACTTGCTACGGTACCATTCTTATTCCGGGAGGAAGTATTGGATGAAGAACAATGTATTCTTGCAAAATGATGAGAAGAAATCATCCATAGTATCCTGATACTACATTATAGTACTAACTTAGCAAAATACAACTATCTTGTACATGCCACAAAACTGAATTAGCAATCATGCATACTATCCCGATACATTGTATTTGCTTCCAAAGTTTACTAATGATTCTATCATGCCTATGAGAAAGATATATGTATGTCCAGTGACAAAATGTAGCCAACTCCATCAAAACTGCTTAAGTTTATTAAGGACCTTAAGCCTCTTTTACTCAAGAATGTAGGATACCCCATACACATTGATAAAGGTGCAGAAAAACTCGGTTCTGCAAGCAAGAAAGATGTTTAGAAACACTACTCCCTCCAAAATAAGTGTCTCAATTTTAGTACAAGTTTGCACTAAAGTTTGTACAAAGTTGAGACACTTACTTTAGGACCGAGGGAGTATTACTTATCTAGTAGTAATGTTGAAACAAGGTAAGAAGCATGTTTCAGCTGTTTAGAAACAGGATTCCTGCCAAAGCCCACACTATTTTTCAGGTCCGTGGCCCAAATTAATGCCGTTAGAAAAATTACTTGCTAATTTGTACAAGGACAAGATAAATTTAATTTCAGTAAACTCAAACTTTAGTAACAGATCAACCACTAGCAGGCAACCCCATTTTGCTCTAGGATCATTAGCCAAACTTCAACCTGAAATAGAAAATCACATAAGTGCCTGCTTCCTAGGTAGAAACCATAGTGTACAGGTTGACCTTTCATAAGCATCATACATATGCTATGTGTATGAAAAGAAATCTAATCCGCAACTAAACTTCTCATACCGCGTTATATAACTGAAAGGACAGTTAAGTTTCCAACACAAGCACGTGTTTCTAGCCCAGCTTAGGCAGAAAAGGAAAAAACAGATTGCACGGGGCCAGAGGAGTTCTGGCGGCTGGGATAACGATTTTCAGCAGTTTTCTTGCTGCATTCCTACCCATTACAGCATTTCAGCAGTTTGCTCTTTTTTGCATTAACCCCATCTAGAAAATGAGCACATTACAGTGCAATCTTCAGCCATCAACCCTGTCTAAGGCAGTCTGAAGGGGTCAGGCAGTGACAAATCGTGGATATGCTTGGTGACATGGTCATCAGTACAACCACTAGTATTCCTGAATGTAAATTGAGCATATCGAGAAGCTCTGTTTCCGACTTTGAGCAGCGCGCGTTGACGAGCCACAAATTCATTGTTGTAGTAGTCCCCACAAACTTGGAATTCAATTTTCTTTAGCAATTTCGCATACAAAATAAAGAACATGACAAACTCAATCTGTTGCTCAGAGCCTTTGAATAACCTAAACACCACTCTCTTTAGATGGGTCTGAAGGCACACTGGATGTAGTGGGTCACACTGATGCTCATTTTGCTTAAACGTCCTATAGTGTGCGTGAAACTGCAAAACAGAAAAACATATGCATATGTTAAAAGCGTTGCTAACTAGGCTAGTTGATATGCATGTCAATCAAAGCATACATTTAAAGCGAGCAAGGGTGAGTACTCACTGTGACATAGAGCTTTTCCAAACAGGGGAACCACATGAGTACATCAAGAACTGCATCCAATTGATGTTCAGAACACCCGAGGGCCAAAACCTTCACGGTGCGTATCGAGTTTGTCGAGCTGACGGGGCTCATTCCCTGAAGAAAACAACCAACATCAAAAACAATTATCTCCATGTAAGAATGCCGAATAATGTCTGTTGCTGCTACCTGGAAGACCCGGAGTTCACACGCGCCTGTTGAGAAAGGTCCAAATATCTGCAGTTTAGGTGCCCAAATAACCCGGATAGTCACAGAATTATTCCGGTCACAATACGGTAATAATAACCTTTCAAGCCGAGGGGTATCCTCGAGGACCAATTCGGCTTTTCGACGAGAGCCTTTGCGGAAGCCAATGCTCCTAAGAGTTGGCGAGCTAACACGGAGGCAACCAGCAGCATGAACTTCGAGCATGGCTAAGCTCTCCAAGGCATGGCAGCCGGAGAGCAAGCCATGGAACACATCCCCCGAGATCGAAACACAATCCAAGGACAGCTGGTTGAGAAGGAGGAAATTCATGGAGCGTGTGATCGCGTCCGGGAAATTGCAACCCATTATCTTGGCAACGAGAAGTGTGGATGCGGAGCGGAACACGGATTGCGGCAATGTATAGCCGGTCTTATATCCAGCGTAATTGGTGATGTCGAGTTCCTGGAGGTTGACGATGGCTCGGGAGTCCAACCAGCTCTCCATCTCAGGGAGGTCGCCGTCGATCAGGTGCTTGAGGCAGAATCGGCGGGCGGGGCCAAGGTGTTGGGAGATTATCTTGGAGACGGCGGAGTGGTGGACCACGGAGGGATGATGGTGCCCAGGACAGGGTCCGAGAGGCCCGGTGACGACCTCGAGGTTGAGAGGAGCAGAGCGCCACAGGTGGCGCCATCGGCGGGAGAGGATCTGCGTGCGGCCGCCGTCCTTGGTGGGGAGTAAAGAGATGATGGTGCCGATGACAGCGTCCGGGAGGCGGCTGATGAAATCGCCGGCGTTCACGTCGCAGTCGCCACTCCGCGCCCGCTTCTGCGCGGCTCCATGGGACTTTCGCTCCTTGCGAGCGGATCGCGCCGCCGGTGCCTTTTTCTTCTCCATGGCCGGCGGCTGGCCAGACGGAGGGATGGTTTGTGGGGAATTCTATCGGCGGACGCTTTGTTTTGGGCTTGGGCTTTGCATTAAAAATTGCCCCAACTAAAAACCGTACTTCCTCCGTCTCAGATTACAGGACATGCACGTAGTTCTACATTAACAATTTAACTAGCTGATTCTAAAAAAACAATTTAACTAGCTATAAATATGATTATATGTGATCAAAAATATATGTTTATAAACTACATCCGCTTAAGTATCTAGTGATATATTTTTTATGACATATAACACACGTTTCGTTAGTCAAATCAATGACCTAGAATGATGTGGAGCATCCTACGGTCATCTCCATGAACCTACCATCGTCTCACGAAGTGCCAAGAGAGACCCGTGACACGAGCTAGAGCTAGAGCTCTCGAGACCGAGGTGACTTCCTTCCTTAGTGATATCACATATGATCCACTCAAGACATGGCTACTATCTAAGTTCGAGATGTTGTGCATGATTAGGTACCAAGAGGACCCTCCCGAAGATGCACGTGAAGACGGACAAGTCCCCAAGTTCACGGATGAAGAGAACCAACGGAAGGAGTCAAGAACAGCTTCCAGACCCCGGACATCCGGCCATGGCCCTAGGAGCAGCAGCAGCCCAGCCGCCAAGTACCTACAGGCCCCGGACATTCGGCCCCAGCCCGGACATCTGGCCCAGCCCGGATATCCGGCCCGAAGCCCGGAAATCCAGCACCCTCCATCCAGAGAGCGTCAAGGCCAGCCCCGACAGCCCGGACATCCAGCCACTCCATCCCTGACATCTGGCCCCTCATGAAAGCCCGGACATCCGGCCCAATGCCCGGACATCCGGCCTCACCTGTCTGCGCACAGTATAGGGTCGAGGCCCATGTACCCCTTTGACCCCTAGACTATATATACTCATCCTCCTCCCTCTTTCTAGGGTTAGCGTTGTGATAGCTCATTTGTGAGATAGAGCCTCGCTCATCCATACGGATCTACTCCACGAGAGAGACCGCTGCCCCTCTACGGAGAAGATCCCCATTGGATTCAAGACCCCCTCTTGGGTGGCCCCATCAGGACCTCCTCTAGGAGAAGAACCGGTTACCTTTGTATCGTCCTTTGTTGATCGTGGATCTTGTATCTCCTCTTGTGTTTCGAGAATCTAGCATATGTGTGACTATATCTTGTTGGTTTAAGTGATTCTCTTGTGTTTTCCCTCGTATTCTTCGTGTTCTTAGTTGGGATACGCTCCTTTCGTGAAAGATCAGCCATCTAGGGTTCCACCCTACATCATAGAACCACACGCATGCCCTATAAACCGAGACGGAGGGAGTAGTAGTGAAAACAAGAAAATCCCCTCAAACAAAGTGTTGGGGAACGTAGCAGAAATTCAAAATTTTCCTACGTATCACCAAGATCTATCTATGGAGAAACCAGCAACGACGGGAAGGAGAGTGCATCTACATACCCTTGTAGGTCGCTAAGCGGAAGCGTTCAAGTGAACGGGGTTGATGGAGTCGTACTCGTCGTGATCCAAATCACCGATGATCCTAGTGCCGAACGGACGGCACCTCCGCGTTCAACACACGTACGGAGCAGCGACGTCTCCTCCTTCTTGATCCAGCATGGGGGAAGGAGAGGTTGATGGAGATCCAGCAGCACGACGGCGTGGTGAAAGTAGCGGGATTCCAACAGGGCTTCGCCAAGCGCTGCGGGAAAAGGGAGATGTGTCACGGGAGGGAGAGGGAGGCGCCAGGGCTTAGATGCGGCTGCCCTCCCTTCCCCCCACTATATATAGGCCCAAGGGGGAGGGGGGCGCAGCCTTGGCCCTTCCTCCAAGGAAGGGTGTGGCTAGGGAGGAGTCCCTCCTCCCCAAGGCACATAGGAGGTGCCTTCCCCCTTTAGGACTCTTCCTTTCCTTATCTCTTGGCGCATGGGCCTCTTGGGGCTGGTGCCCTTGGCCCATATAGGCCAAGGTGCACACCCCTACAGCCCATGTGGCCCCCCGGGGCAGGTGGCCCCACCCAGTGGACCCCCGGGACCCTTCCGGTGGTCCCGGTACAATACCGGTGACCCCGAAACTTGTCCCGATGGCCGAAATAGCACTTCCTATATATAATTCTTTACCTCCGGACCATTCCGGAACTCCTTGTGACGTCCAGGATCTCATCCGGGACTCCGAACAACATTCGGGTTACCGCATACTAATATCTCTATAACCCTAGCGTCACCGAACCTTAAGTGTGTAGACCCTACGGGTTCGGGAGACATGCAGACATGACCGAGATGACTCCGGTCAATAACCAACAGCGGGATCTGGATACCCATGTTGGCTCCCACATGTTCCACGATGATCTCATCGGATGAACCACGATGTCGAGGACTTAATCAATCCCGTATACAATTCCCTTTGTCTAGCGGTACGATACTTGCCCGAGATTCGATCATCGGTATCCCGATACCTTGTTCAATCTCGTTACCGGCAAGTCTCTTTACTCATTCCGTAACACATCATCCCGTGATCAACTCCTTGATCACATTGTGCACATTATGATGATGTCCTACCGAGTGGGCCCAGAGATACCTCTCCGTCACATGGAGTGACAAATCCCAGTCTCGATTCGTGCCAACCCAACAGACACTTTTGGAGATACCTGTAGTGTACCTTTATAGCCACCCAGTTACGTTGTGACGTTTGGCACACCCAAAGTATTCCTACGGTATCCGGGAGTTGCACAATCTCATGGTCTAAGGAAATGATACTTGACATTAGAAAAGCTTTAGCATACGAACTACATGATCTTGTGGTAGGCTTAGGATTGGGTCTTGTCCATCACATCATTCTCCTAATGATGTGATCCCATTATCAATGACATACAATGTCCATGGTCAGGAAACCGTAACCATCTATTGATCAACGAGCTAGTCAACTAGAGGCTTACTAGGGACATGGTGTTGTCTATGTATCCACACATGTATCTGAGTTTCCTATCAATACAATTATAGCATGGATAATAAACGATTATCATGAACAAGGAAATACAATAATAACTTATTTATTATTGCCTCTAGGGCATATTTCCAACAGTCTCCCACTTGCACTAGAGTCAATAATCTAGTTCACATCGCCATGTGATTAACACTCACAGGTCACATCGCCATGTGACCAACATCCAAAGAGTTTACTAGAGTCAATAATCTAGTTCACATCACTATGTGATTAACACTCAATGTGTTCTAGGTTTGATCATGTTGCTTGTGAGAGAGGTTTTAGTCAACGGGTCTGCAACATTCAGATCCGTATGTACTTTGCAAAATTTCTATGTCATCTTGTAGATGCAACTACTACGCTACATTTGGAGCCATTCCAAATAACTGTTCTACTATACGAACCCAGTTTATTACTCAGAATAATCTGGATTAGTGTCAAAGTTAGCATCGGCGTAACCCTTTACGACGAACTCTTTTACCACCTCCATAATCGAGAAAATTCCTTAGTCCACTCGTTACTAAGGATAACTTTGACCGCTGCCCTGTGATCCATTCTTGGGTCACTCTTGTACCCTTGACTGACTCATGGCAAGGCACACTTCAGGTGCGGTATACTGCATAGCATACTGTAGAGCCTATGTCTTAAGCATAGGGGACGACCTTCGTCCTTTCTCTCTATTCTGCCGTGGTCGAGCTTTAAGTCTTAACTTCATACCTTACAACTCAGGCAGGAACTCCTTCTTTGACTGATCCATCTTGAACACCTTCAAGATCATGTCAAGGTATGTGCTCATTTGAAAGTACCATTAAGCGTTTTGATCTATCCTTATAGATCTTGATGCTCAATGTTCAAGTAGCTTAATCCAGGCTTTCCATTGAAAACACTTTCCAAATAACCCTATATGCTTTCCAGAAATTCTATGTCATTTCCGATCTATGATATGTCGACAGCATATATTCATCAGAAATTCTATAGTGCTCCCACTCACTTCTTTGGAAATACAAGTTTCTCATGAACTTTGTATACACCCAAAATCTTTGATCATCTCATCAAAGCATACATTCCAACTCCGAAATGCTTACTCCGGTTCTTAGAAGGATTGCTGGAGCTTTGCATACTTATTAGCATCTTTCAGGATTGACAAAACCTTCCGGTTGTATCACATACAACCTTTCCTCAAGAAAATCGTCGAGGAAACAATGTTTTGACATCCTATCTACAAGATTTCATAATGCAGTAATTGCTAATATAATTCCAACAGACTCTTAGCATCGCTACGAGTGAGAAAGTCTCATCGCAGTCAACTCCTTGAACTTGTCGGAAAACATCTTAACGACAAGTCGAGCTTTTTTAATGGTGATACTTACCATCATTGTCCGTCTTCCTTTTAAAATCCATCTGTACTCAACATCCTTACGACCATCGAGCTGTTCTGCCAAAGTCTACACTTTGTTTTCATATATGGATCCTCTCTCGGATTATATGGCCTCGAGCCATTTATCGGAATCCGGGCCCACCATCGCTTCTCCATAGCTCGTAGGTTCATTGTTGTCTAGCAACATGACTTTCAAGACAGGATTACGTACCACTCTGAAGTAGTATGCATCCTTGTCATCCTACGAGGTTTGCGAGTGACTTGATCCGAAGTTTCATGATCAATATCATAAGCTTCCACTTCAATTGGTGTAGGTGCCATAGGAACAACTCTTTGTGCCCTGCTATACACTAGTTGAAGTGACGGTTCAATAACCTCATCAAGTCTCCACCATCCTCCCACTCAATTCTTTCGAGAGAAACTTTTCCTCGAGAAAGGACCCGATTTTAGAAACAATCCCTTATTGCTTTCGGATCTGAGACAGGAGGTATACCCAACTGTTTTGGGTGTCCTATGAAGATGCATTTATCCGCTTTGGGTTCGAGCTTATCAGCCTGAGACTTTTTCACATAAGCGTCGCAGCCCCAAACTTTTAAGAAATGACAGCTTAGGTTTCTCTAAACCATAGTTCATACGGTGTCATCTCATCGGAATTACGTGGTGCCCTATTTAAAGTGAATGTGGTTGTCTCTAATGCCTAACCCATAAACTATCGTGGTAATTCGATAAGAGACATCATGGTATGCATCATATCCAATAGGATGCAGTTATGATGTTCGGACACACCATCACACTATGGTGTTCCAGGCTGTATTAGTTGTGAAACAATTTCCACAATGTCTTAATTCTGTGCCAAACTCGTAATTCAGATATTCATCTCTATGATCATATCATAGATCTTTTATCCTCTTGTCACAACGATCTTTCAACTTCACCCTGAAATTACTTGAACCTTTCAATAATTCAGACTCGTGATTCATCAAGTAAATATACTCAACATCTACTCAAATCATCTGTGAAGTAAAAACATAACGATATCCACTACACGCCTCAGCACTCATTGGACTGCACACATCAAAATGTATTACTTCCAACAAGTTGCTTTCTAGTTCCATTTTACTGAAACCGAAGCTTTCAGTCATCTTGCCCATGTGGTATGATTTGCATGTCTCAAGCGATTCAAAATCAAGTGAGTCCAAACGGTCCATTTGCATGGAGCTTCTTCATGCGTTTTATACCGATATGACTTATGTGGTGGTGCCACAAGTAGGTGGTACTATCATTACTATCCTATATCTTTTTGGCATGAACATGTGTATCACTACGATCGAGATTCAATAAACCATTCATTTTAGGTGCAAGACCATTGAAGGTATTATTCAAATAAACAGAGTAACCATTATTCTCCTTAAATGAATAACCGTATTGTGATAGACATAATCCAATCATGTCTATGCTCAACACAAACACCAATCTCGATGGTAGAGGGAGCGTGCGATGCTTGATTACATCAAGCTTGGAAAAACTCTTCCAACACATATCGTCGTCTCACCTTTGGCTAGTCTCCGTATATTCTGTAGCCTTTTATTTCGAGTTACTAACACTTAGCGACCGAACCGGTATCTAATACCATGGTGCTACTAGGAGTACTAGTAAAGTACACATTAACACAATGTATATCCAATATACTTCTATCGACCTTGCCAGCCTTCTCATCTACCAAGTATCTAGGGTAATTCTGCTCCAGTGGTTGTTCCTCTTATTACAGAAGCACTTAGTCTCGGGTTTGGGTTCAACCTTGGGTTTCTTCACTAGAGCAGCAGCTGAATTGTTGTTTTATGAAGTATCCCTTCTTGCCCTTGCCCTTCTTGAAACTAGTGGTTTCACCAACCATCAACAATTGATGCTCCTTCTTGATTTCTACTTTTGTGGTGTCAAACATTGCGAATATCTCAAGGATCATCATATATGTCCCTAATATATTATAGTTCATCACGAAGCTCTAGCAGCTTGGTGGTAATGACTTTGGAGAAACATCACTTTCTCATCTGGAAGATCAACTCCCACTCGATTCAAATGATTGTTGTACTCAGAAATCTGAGCACAAGCTCAACAATTGAGCTTTTCTCCCTTAGTTTGCAGGCTAAGAAAATAGTCGGAGGTCTTATACCTCTTGACGTGGGCACGAGCCTGAAATCCCAATTTCAGCCCTCGAAACATCTCATATGTTTCACGACGTTTCAAAACGTCTTCGGTACCTCAACTCTAAACTGTTTAACTGAACTATCACGTAGTTATCAAAATGTGTATGTCAGATGTTCGCAACATCCACAGACAACGTTCGGGGTTCAGCACACTGAGCGGTGCATTAAGGACATAAGCCTTCTATGAAGCAATGAGGACAATCCTTAGTTTACGGACCTTGTCCGCATAATCAACTTTCAACTAAATTTTCTCTAGGAACATAACTAAACAGTAGAACTGAAGCGCGAGCTACGACATAATTTGCAAAATCCTTTTGACTAGGTTCAGGATAAACAAGTTCATCTTATGAACTCTCACTCAGATAGACATCCCTCTAGTCATCTAAGTGATTACATGATCCGAGTCAACTAGGCCGTGTCCGATCATCACGTGAGACGGACTAGTCATCATCGGTGAACATCTTCATGTTGATCGTATCTTCTATACGACTCATGCTCGACCTTTCGGCCTCTTGTGTTCCGAGGCCATGTCTGTACATGCTAGGCTCGTCAAGTCAACCTAAGTGTTTCGCGTGTGTAAATCTGGCTTACACCCGTTGTATGTGAATGTAAGAATCTATCACACCCGATCATCACGTGGTGCTTCGAAACGACGAACTTTCGCAACGGTGCACAGTTAGGGGGAACACTTTCTTGAAATTTTAATGAGGGATCATCTTATTTACTACCGTCGTTCTAAGCAAATAAGATGCAAAAACATGATAAACATCACATGCAATCAAATAGTGACATGATATGGCCATCATCACTTTGCTCCTTTTGATCTCCATCTTCGGGACTCCATGATCATCGTTGTCACCGGCATGACACCATGATCTCCATCATCATGATCTCCATCATCGTGTCTTCATGAAGTTGTCTCGCCAACTATTACTTCTACTACTACAGCTAACGGTTAGCAATAAAGTAAAGTAATTACATGACGTTTATGTTGACACGCAGGTCATAAATAAATTAAGACAACTCCTATGGCTCCTGCCGGTTGTCATACTCATCGACATGCAAGTCGTGATTCCTATTACAAGAACATGATCATCTCATAAATCACATATATCATTCATCACATCCTTTGGCCATATCACATCACATAGCATACCCTGCAAAAACAAGTTAGACGTCCTCTAATTGTTGTTTGCATGTTTTACGTGGCTGCTATGGGTTTCTAGCAAGAACGTTTCTTACCTACGCAAAGACCACAACGTGATATGCCAATTGCTATTTATCCTTCATAAGGACCCTGTTCATCGAATCCAATCCGACTAAAGTGGGAGAGACAGACACCCGCCAGCCACCTTATGCAACTAGTGCATGTTAGTCGGTGGAACCGGTCTCACGTAAGCATACGTGTAAGGTTGGTCCGGGCCGCTTCATCCGACAATGCCGCCGAATCAAGATTGGACTAGTAACGGTAAGCATATTGAACAATATCGATGCCCACAACTACTTTGTGTTCTACTCGTGCATAGAATCTACGCAATAGACCTAGCTCATGATGCCACTGTTGGGGAACGTAGCAGAAATTTAAAATTTTCCTACGTATCACCAAGATCTATCTATGGAGAAACCAGCAACGAGGGGAAGGAGAGTGCATCTACATACCCTTGTAGATCGCTAAGCGGAAGCGTTCAAGTGAACGGGGTTGATGGAGTCGTACTCGTCGTGATCCAAATCACCGATAATCCTAGTGCCGAACGGACGGCACGTCCGCGTTCAACACACGTATGGAGCAGCAACGTCTCCTCCTTCTTGATCCAGCAAGGGGGAAGGAGAGGTTGATGGAGATCCAGCAGCACGACGGCGTGGTGGAAGTAGTGGGATTCCAACAGGGCTTCGCCAAGCGCTGCGGGAGGAGGGAGATGTGTCACGGGAGCGAGAGGGAGGTGCCAGGGCTTAGATGCGGCTGCCCTCCCTTCCCCCCACTATATATAGGGCCAAGGGAGAGGGGGGCGCAGCCTTGGCCCTTCCTCCAAGGAAGGGTGCGGCTAGGGAGGAGTCCCTCCTCCCCAAGGCACATAGGAGGTGCCTTCCCCCTTTAGGACACTTCCTTTCCTTATCTCTTGGCGCATGGGCCTCTTGGGGCTGGTGCCCTTGGCCCATATAGGCCAAGGTGCACACCCCTACAGCCCATGTGGCCCCCGGGGCAGGTGGCCCCACCTGGCGGACCCCCGGGACCCTTCCGGTGGTCCCGGTACAATACCGGTGACCCCGAAACTTGTCCCGATGGCCGAAATAGCACTTCCTATATATAATTCTTTACCTCCGGACCATTTCGGAACTCCTCGTGACGTCCAGGATCTCATCCGGGACTCCGAACAACATTCGGGTTACCGCATACTAATATCTCTATAACCCTAGCGTCACCGAACCTTAAGTGTGTAGACCCTACGGGTTCGGGAGACATGCAGACATGACCGAGATGACTCCGGTCAATAACCAACAGCGGGATCTGGATACCCATGTTGGCTCCCACATGTTCCACGATGATATCATCGGATGAACCACGATGTCGAGGACTTAATCAATCCCGTATACAATTCCCTTTGTCTAGCGGTATGATACTTGCCCGAGATTCGATCGTCGGTATCCCGATACCTTGTTCAATCTCGTTACCGGCAAGTCTCTTTACTCGTTCTGTAACACATCATCCCGTGATCAACTCCTTGATCACATTGTGCACATTATGATGATGTCCTACCGAGTGGGCCCAGAGATACCTCTCCGTCACACGGAGTGACAAATCCCAGTCTTGATTCGTGCCAACCCAACAGACACTTTCGGAGATACCTGTAGTGTACCTTTATAGCCACCCAGTTACGTTGTGACGTTTGGCACACCCAAAGTATTCCTACGGTATTCGGGAGTTGCACAATCTCATGGTCTAAGGAAATGATACTTGACATTAGAAAAGCTTTAGCATACGAACTACATGATCTTGTGCTAGGCTTAGGATTGGGTCTTGTCCATCACATCATTCTCCTAATGATGTGATCCCATTATCAATGACATCCAATGTCCATGGTCAGGAAACCGTAACCATCTATTGATCAACGAGTTAGTCAACTAGAGGCTTATTAGGGACATGGTGTTGTCTATGTATCCACACATGTATCTGAGTTTCCTATCAATACAATTATAGCATGGATAATAAACGATTATCATGAACAAGGAAATATAATAATAACTTATTTATTATTGCCTCTAGGGCATATTTCCAACACAAAGAGCAAAGAAAAGTTGTCTAAAAAAGAAATGAAAAGTTGTCTCAAAATAGAAACCTTGCAACCGTGTGTGTTTTAGTTAGTTCGTGTTTTTCTCTTTCTTTTCTCTAATATTTTTTTTTGATGGTGAACGATTTTTATTCCATATGCATAGGGTTACAACAACTCTTCAATACAAGGTGGTCCTCTAGTAAGTCATACAGCAGTAGTACTCTCCGTGCGACTATACAAAGCCAAACGATCTGCTACCCTATTCTTCTTACGCTTAATTTTTGAAGGAATAAAAACTCTTCCAACCATGATTTGATGAATTTCCACCACTAGATGTCCATAAGCCGATCTGGTAAGATGCTCTCCTTCCAAAGCAGACAGTGCTACCGAGGAATCAGACTGAATGACGATGGGTAAGGTACAATGTTGAATAGCTAATGCCATGCCATGCATTATTGCATGTAGCTCCGCCTCCAAAGCCTCATTACAGTTGAAAATGCACCAGTAAGCAGCAGAAATGACACTCCCGTCATGCCTGCGCAAAATCATTCTGGCCGCTGCCGAACCGTCAACAGATGAGAAGGACCCATCGACAGACAGCGCCGCCTGGTTACCATTTGGTCATGGCCAAGGTAAGCAAACCTCTCTCTGCATGAACGGCAGCTCCTGTATTACTGGCATTTTTCCTCTTATGATCTCCTCTGTGGTATATCTCCTGGACAGGTCTATCGATTGCATGTAACTCTGGAGATACGTCGTCGTTGCTGTCACCAACGGGACTTCCTTCCCGTGCACCAGATCAGACCGCAAATTCCATATTCTCCATAGCATCATAATCATGGAATCCCGCATCATGTCATCAAAGTTTGCCAAGACATTTAACAGCCAATCTTGCCCAGTATCCCGAAGAAGCTCTTGATCTGGTAGCCTGTGTGCATCTGTGTCCAAACCTATCGGGCATTAATGCATGTCACCAGGGCATGAAAGTTGGTCTCCTTTTCTCTTCCGCACAGAGGAGAACTATCTTGACTAGATATTGTTGAGGAATGCAGTATTTCAAAAATTTCCTATGATCACGCAAGATCTATCTAGGAGATGCATAGCAACAAGAGGGGAGAGTGTGTCTACATACCCTCGTAGACCGAAAGCGGAAGTGTTTACTAACGTAGTTGATGTAGTCGAACGTCTTCGCGATCCAACCAACCCAAGTACCCAACGTACGGCACCTCCGCGTTCAGCACACGTTCAGCTCGATAACGTCCCTCGGGCTCTTGATCCAGTTAAGGCCGAAGGAGAGTCCCGTCAGCACCATGGCGTGGCGACGGTGATGATGAAGTTACCGGTGCAGGGCTTCGCCTAAGCACTACGATGATATGACCGAGGTGTGTAACTATGGAGGGGGCACCGCACACGGCTTAGACAAATCTTCGAGTGCCTTTGGGGTGCCCCTGCCCATGTATATAAAGGAGGGAGGAGGAGGAGGCCAGCCTAGGAGGGGCGCGCTTATAGGGGGAGTCCAACTAATATTCCCAATCCTAGTTGGAGTCTCCTTCCTTTTCCAAGAGGGGAGAGAGGGAAGGAGTAGGAAAGGGAGAAGGAAAGAGAGGGGGACGGTTCCTAGTCCAATTCAGACTTGCCATGGGGGGCACATGGTCAACCCTTGAGGGCCTTCTCTCCTTTCCCGTATGGCCCATTAAGGCCCACTACTTCCCCCAGCGAATTCCCATAACTCTCGGTACTCCGAAAAATACCCAGATCACTTGGAACCTTTCCGATGTCCGAATATAGCCTTCCAATATATCAATCTTTACATCTCGACCATTTCGAGACTCCTCGTCATGTCCGTGATCTCATTCGGGACTCCGAATAAACTTAGGTATATCAAATCACATAACTCATAATACAAATCATCATCGAACATTAAGCGTGCGGACCCTACGGGTTTGAGAACTATGTAGACATGACCGAGGCACATCTCCGGTCAATAACCAATTGCGGAACCTCGATGCTCATATTGGCTCCTACATATTCTACGAAAATCTTTATCGGTCAAACCGCATAACAACATACGTTGTTCCCTTTGTCATCGGTATGTTACTTGCCCGAGATTCGATCGTCGGCATCATCATACCTAGTTCAATCTCGTTACCGGCAAGTCTCTTTAGGCGTTCCGTAATGCAACAACCCGCAACTAAATCATTAGTCACATTGCTTGCAAGGCTTATAGTGATGTGCATTACCGAGAGGGCCCAGAGATACCTCTTCGACAATCGGAGTGACAAATCCTAATCTCGATCTATGCCAACTCAACAAACACCATCGGAGACACCTGTAGAGCATCTTTATAATCACACAGTTACGTTATGACATTTGATAGCAGACAAGGTGTCCCTCCAGTATTCGGGAGTTGCATAATCTCATAGTCAGAGGAACATGTATAAGTCATGATGAAAGCAATAGCAATAAAAATAAACGATCATTTATGATAAGCTAACGAATAGGCCTTGTCCATCACATCATTCTCTCATGATGCAATCCCGTTCATCAAATGACAACACATGTCTATGGTCAGGAAACTTAACCATCTTTGATTAACGAGCTAGTCAAGTAGAGGCATACTAGGGACACTCTGTTTTGTCTATGTATTCACACATGTACCAAGTTTCCGGTTAATACAATTCTAGCATGAATAATAAACATTTATCATGATATAAGGAAATATAAATAACAACTTTATTATTGCCTCTAGGGCATATTTTCTTCAGTCTCCCACTTGCACTAGAGTCAATAATCTAGTTCACATCGCCATGTGATTTAACACCAATAGTTCAGATCGTCATGTGATTTAACACTCTATAGTTCACATCGCTATGTGACCAATACCCAAAGGGTTTACTAGAGTTAATAATCTAGTTCACATCGCCATGTGATTAACACCCAAAGAGTACTAAGGTGTGATCATGTTTTGCTTGTGAGAGAAGTTTAGTCAATGGGTCTGCCACATTCAGATCTGTATGTATTTTGTAAATTTCTATGTCTACAATACTCTGAACGGAGCTACTCTAGCTAATTGGTCCCACTTTCAATATGTATCTAGATCGAGACTTAGAGTCATCCAGATCGGTGTCAAAGCTTGCATCGACGTAACTCTTTACGATGAACTCTTTGTCACCTCCATAACCGAGAAACATTTCCTTATTCTACTAAGGATAATTTTGACCGCTGTCCATTGATCCACTCCTGGATCACTATTGTACCCTCTTGCCAAACTCATGGTGAGGTACATAATAGGTCTGGTACACATCATAGCATACTTTATAGAATCTATGACTGAGACATAGGGAATGACTTTTCATTCTCTTTCTATTTTCTGTCGTGGTCGGGTTTTGAGTTTTTACTCAACTTCACACCTTGCAACACAGGCAAGAACTCCTTCTTTGACTGTTCCATTTTGAACTACTTCAAAAACTTGTCAAGGTATGTACTCATTGAAAAAATTTATCAAGCGTCTTGTTCTATCTATATAGATTTTGATGCTCAATATGTAAGCAGCTTCACCAAGGTCTTTCTTTGAAAAACTCCTTTCAAACACTCCTTTATGTTTTCTAGAAAATTCTACATTATTTCCGATCAGCAATAAGTCATTCACATATACTTATCAGAAATGTTGTAGTGCTCCCACTCACTTTCTTGGAAATACAGGCTTCACCGCAACTCTGTATAAAACTATATGCTTTGATCAACTCATCAAAGTGTATATTCCAACTCCGAGATGTTTGCACCAGTCCATAGATGGATCGCTGGAGCTTACTCACTTTGTTAGCACCTTTAGGATTGACAAAACTTTCTTGTTGTATCATATACAACTCTCTTTTAAGAAATCCATTAAGGAATGCAGTTTTGACATCCATTTACCAGATTTCATAAAATGTGGCAATTGCTAACATGATTCAAACAGACTTAAGCATCGCTATGAGTGAGAAAATATCATCGTAGTCAACACCTTGAACTTGTCGAAAACCTTTTACGACAATTCGAGCTTTGTAGATAGTAACACTACTATCAGCGTCCGTCTTCCTTTTGAAGATCCATTTATTATCAATGGCTTGCCGATCAACGGGCAAGTCCACCAAAGTCCACACTTTGTTCTCATACATGGATTATATCTCATATTTCATGGCCTCAAGCCATTTTGCGGAATCTGGGCTCATCATCGCTTCCTCATAGTTCGTAGGTTCGTCATGGTCAAGTAACATGACCTCCAGAACAGGATTGCCGTACCACTCTGGTGCGGATCTTACTCTGGTTGACCTACGAGGTTCGGTAGTAACTTGATCAGAATTTTTCATGATCATCATCATTAGCTTCCTCATTGATTGGTGTAGGGATCACTGGAACTAATTTTTGTGATGAACTACTTTCTAATAAGGGAGTAGGTACAATTACCTCATCAAGTTCTGCTTTCCTCCCACTCACTTCTTTTGAGAGAAACTCCTTCTCTAGAAAGGATCCACTCTTAGCAACAAAGATCTTGCCTTCAAATCTGTGATAGAAGGTGTACCCAACAGTTTCTATTGGGTATCCTATGAAGACGCACTTATCCGATTTGGGTTTGAGCTTATCAGGTTGAAACTTTTTCACATAAGCATCACAACCCCAAACTTTAAGAAACGACAGCTTAGGTTTCTTGCTAAACCAAAGTTCATATGGTATCGCTTCAATGGATTTTTAGACGGTGCCCTATTTAACGTGAATGCAGCTGTCTCTAATGCATAACCCCAAAACGATAGTGGTAATTCGGTAAGAGACATCATAGATTGCACTATATCTAATAAAGTACGGTTATGACGTTCGGACACACCATTACATTGTGGTGTTCCTGGTGGCGTGAGTTGCGAAACTATTCCACATTGTTTCAAATGAAGACCAAACTCGTAACTCAAATATTTGTTTCCGCGATCAGATCGTAGAAATTTTATTTTCTTGTTACAATGATTTTCCACTTCACTCTGAAATTTTTCAAACTTTTCAAGTGTTTCAGACTTATGTTTCATCAAGTAGATATATCCATATCTACTCAAATCATCTGTGAAGGTCAGAAAATAACGATACCCGCCGCGAGCCTCAACACTCATTGGACCGCACACATCAGTATGTATTATTTACAACAAGTGTGTTGATCGCTCCATTGTTCCAAAGAACGGAGTCTTAGTCATATTGCCCATGAGATATGGTTCGCAAGCATCAAGTGATTCATAATAAAGTGATTCCAAAAGTCCATCAGCATGGAGTTTCTTCATGGGCTTTACACTAATACTCCCTCCCTCCAAAAAAGTTGTCACCATGTACATTTTGCAAAAAACACCCCCAGCTTCCCCCGACACAATCCGCACTCCACGCTGCCCATTCTTCCCCTTGCTACTCCATTCTTTCACTGCTTGCTCGCCGGCGACGCCGTGACGCCGCGCCGCCTCGATCCCTTCCCCCCCTCCCGCCCCACGTCGCCTTGCCCCTCCCTCCCCACCTCCGCCCACGCCGGTGCCACCTTCTTCCCCCATGCCTTGTTTGAAGCTTGGAATTTTGCCCGAAGGTTGTATTTTTGTGCGGCGGCCTAGCGAGGTGTCCATCCCCGAGGACCACTAGCCATGGCGGCCGCCGTCCATGTCTACCTCCTCCGTCAGCCTCCTCCTCGATTGCCCCCTCCTCCGTCTGCCGCCTCGTCAACCCGGTCTCTTCTCCTTGCCGTGGCGCTCCCCCCTCTCCGCTCCTCCCTCCGCGTCGGCACCTGCCAACTACCCGGCGACCCCTGCTGGCCCTCTCGTCCGACCACCTGCTCGCTGTCAACCATGAAGTCCTCCCCCTCCATGGACGTCGTCGACCCAAGCATTGGGAAGCACGGGTGGTCAAGGTGGAGGAGCTCGCCGGAGCACAAAGCGCTCAAGGCGTCCACAACACCTCCACGTGCTTAAGTCCAGAGCTCGCCGGAGCTTCAGATCCAGAGTAAACTCAAGTTCATGCTATAGTTCTGAACTGAAGTTTATTTGTACTGATAGATGTTGAAGACAGTAGACAATTAGCAAATGTTGAAGACAGTAGACAGATTTGGACTGAATTTTGCTCAATGAATATGGAAAATTATGGTGCACCAGCATAGGGAAAATTTAGCTACTACCTGAGCTTTTGTGTAATCTTGGTCAATGTTGAAGACAGTAGACAATTAGCAAATGTTGAAGATAGTAGACAGATTTGGACTGAATTTTGCTCAATGAATATGGAAAATTATGGTGCACCAGCATAGGGAAAATTTAGCTACTACCTGAGCTTTTGTGTAATCTTGGTCAATGTTGAAGACAGTAGACAGATTTGGACTGATTTTTTCTTTAGTAATCTTGGTCAATGTCAAAACTTTGAAAACTGAAAACAAATTCAGCAATCTTGGTCAATGTCAATGAGAAACCAGTAACTACGGAAGTCAAAATTCAGTAATTTTGATCTTTTACTACTGGAAAGTATGATTTTTGATCTTTTATGCTGCATTGCTGAAAATTGACAGTAATTTTTCATGTACTGAAGTGAAGGCTCAATGCTGCATTGTTGACTGGCACATCAGGGGCAACCAGCAGACCATGAAATTACAAATGATTTCTCCGCGGAGCGGAAGATTGGTGGATGTCCATTCGGAAACGTTTATAAGGTTTGGTTATTTTCCTTTAACATCTTCTATCCTTTCCACCAATGTCCATTCGGAGTACTCATATCTTTGTATCTATGGGATTAATAATACAGGGTGTTGTGCCAGATGATGGCAGAGTGATTGCGGGGAAGAAACATCAGGAAAACGCACCGATGCCGCCTGACAAGACATTCAACAATGAGGTTCAGAACATTAGGGCATTACCTTTAGCTTTTTCTACACTTCCATGTTTGGAGCTAGGACATTTTGATCTCCAAATGCTAGTTTGACATGTCACTAGCAATTCTGAAATACTCATGCTAAAGATTGCAGGAAAATGCTTTTCTCTCTATAGTTTGAGCCACATCTATAGTGTGATCCTTTAAATTCAGATCATGTATTCCTGGGAGTTGTCTGAATTTTTTTGTTAGAACTTGGGAGTCGTACATGACCTGTAGAACATCTAAAGTTCCGTTAGAAGATTCTGTAGTTCAAGGTTTGGTCCTCGGCCGTCTGTTTCTGCTATCTCCTAATATTAAATGTGTGTAGTTTGCTCCACGGCAACTACACATACTATCAAAACTGACAAGATGTTATACTATTGTCAAAACTGAAAACTGCTGTCATTTTAACTGAATTTCTCTAAAGACATAATTGAAGTGGCTAGTCCTGGATATTAGTGAGAATCAGTCTTGTGGTTGAAATTCTACACACACTAGAGTCACTACTGATGTGTAAATTTTGAAGTAACTCAAGAAAAGTGAGCTAGAAAATTTAGTACAAGATCATTGAAATTTTGAAAATTCAGTTTTGCATCTCAAGTCTGATTGCCACTAAATTGAGTACAAGATCACTGAAATTTTGTTTGAAGCTTCAGTGTAAATGTTCTATTTTCAGAGTACAAGATCACTAAATACAGTTTCTCGGGGTCCTATTTTTCAGTGTAAAATTTTGTTTAGAAGGGCCCCTTATTTTTTCAGATTCTTCTATGATCATGCAGAGACAAATGAAGATAATGGATAGTGCAAAGGAGTCTATTTGGATAATGGAAGGGGAATCAGATTGCCTCGGGGGACAAATTTGACTAAGGTAATCTATGTTGAACATATCACTAATGTTGTTAGTCTTCTCTGGCTCTCCTCCCTCTGCTCCTAGTCAGAGAGAATGCCAATGTGATATGGTTTCAGTCAAAGAGCATCTGAAAATTCTCTTTCTGAATTACAGTTTCTCAGATATGCCAGCCAAGCAAATTCATGTTCTTAAATTCACTGAAAATTTAGCTAATTTGACTTTATTGAAACTAAATTCAGTTAACTCCTTACAGTAAATTCAGTTAACTCCTTACAATAATTTGAAATTTGACAGCAAGAATGTTCCAATGAAACATTTTTTAGATGACCCATAAGACTAACTGGAAATATTTGGAAATATACTCCAGCCTTGAGTAATCTGGTGGAATCATATTAATTGTTTCCAAAATAAATTGATAGATTGTGGACTGAAATTATTTGGAAATAAGATAGCAATTGATCTAGCTGATTATATCTATCAACTTTTAGAAATGCCTGTTTAGGAAAGAGGATTGTTTTGTTGTTATGTTATTTAGAAATGTCTGACCTAATCTAAACATGTGACCACTATAATTTGTTCATCATTCAGCACCAGTGCAATACTTGAAACCACTATACATGTTTCTCAGCAGCAATGTCTGAACTAATCTGACCACTATAATATGTTCATCATTCAGCCTTAGTTGTTGTTGCTGCTACAATTTCAGCAAGCAAGCATTTCATCAAAGAAACACATACAAAAACATAAATGCAGTCCTGTGGATCCACACAGGCTGCTGCAGTTGAAGACCACACTGGAATTTGGACTTCAGTTTAAATTTGAGCTTCAAGTTCATCAGAAGTTGGGAGCACATGCAGCGGCACTGAATTTAAATGTGTACACTGAACTTTTACAGGCAGCAGCACTGAACTTTAACTCTTGCGACACAGGTGGGCAGCAGCAACGGCGAGGGGTGGGGTGGCAAAAGGCAGCGGTGGCGAGGGGCGGGGCTCGATCAGGCAACCGGTCGTCTCGCCGGTGGGCAGACCCGCGTGGCCCTGCCTGCCGGAGTCGCTAGAGAGAGGAGCGGCGGCCGCGGGCGCGAGGAAGCAGCCTGGGACGTGAGCAGCAGCATGCACTCCTGGTCTAGGCGATCGACACCCAGGAGCATGCAGAGCTGGAGGAGGACGACCTCAACCGGATCACAGCGGGAGGCTCTGGCGACGCTCGGCGGGATCTTGGCAGGAGGGGATCGTGGCTGAAGGGGAACGCGCGGAGGTGGTCGTGGAGTGAGGGGAATGCATCAGCGCGGTTCCTCAGCAGCAGCGGAGCAGTTCCTGGCCGGCGCACGTCCTGGCCAGCACAGGTGAAGAATCCTACGACGACACCTTTGGCGACGTGCGGAATCGTGCAGGTGCAGATGGGTGGCGGCGGTGGAATCAGAGGCGCAGGTGGCGGGCGGGCGGCGGAATCAGAGCCGCAAGTGGGCTCGTGCTGGTGGACGGCAGTGAAATCAGCTGGTGGCGCCTAGCCAGGCGATGCACGGGGACGACCGAGGAAGAAGATGGAGGCATGAATCTATTTGAGATAGTTTTAAAACTCGGAGGTTTTTTTTTTGCAAAAACACCAGTACACTGCGCGTTGGACAACTTTTTCCGAACGGAGGGAGTATGACCTAAACGGCAGTGTCACATATAAGTTGCACTATCATTCTTAACTTTTCATCTTTTGGCTTCAATATTATGAATATGTGTATCACTAGGATCGAGATTCAATAAACCATTTATATTGAGTGTATGACCATAGAAGGTTTCATTCATGTGTCGTGGTATTCTCACGGGGGGTGTGCAAGACGACATATGCCACAAGGTGGCTTCATGTCAGGGCAAGACTGCTGCCGGAATATCCAGGGACGGGTATGCGAGTATCACGCGCTAGTTTACCCAGGTTCGGGGCTCTCCGGAGAGATAACACCCCTACTCCTGCATGTCTGAGTATATGTGGTATATCTAGTACAGAGTTGCTCCTGGAGCTGTATCTCGGGCATGCGTGCCCATGGCCGAGTGGCCGTATGAACTAGTGGCCATGCATGTGTGTGTGTGTGCTAGCTAACTATCTTGCTAGCTAGCATGCATGCGTGAGGCCCCCTACCGATGGATGGATGGAGCTAGCTTATATAGTGGTAGGCATGGGTGGTGGTAGCGTTGGTTGTAAGCTACCTTGGGTAGCTTACAAACCAAGCTATGTAGTGGCATGGTCTAGGCATGGTGCATGTCATGCTTGTCCCCTAAGGTACTTTATAAATCAGTACCCAGGGGACACGGTACACTGTAGATGACATCACGGTATGGTCGTCCCGTCGGTGTCTCGTCAGGCTGTAGTTGACTTCGGGCAGTCGGCCTGGCGGAGGAGTCGGCAGCTAGCAGTCGGCCTGGTGGAGGAGTCGGCAGCCAGCAGTCGGCCTGGTAGAGCAGTCGGCAGCCAGCAATCGGCCGGTGGAGCAGTCAGCAGCCAGCAATCAGCAGCCAGCAGTCAGCCGCCGGCCAGGTAGTTGGACTGAGGGGCTTTGCTAGCCCCGATGTCTTGAATTCTTGTCTCGCCGTCTTCGGGGTATCCGTGTCCAATTACTCCGACAGTAGCCCCCAAGCCTCCGGGCAACTTGGCAAAGTTGGGCGGAGGTTTTTTGGCGAGTGTTCATGGAAATGATCATGAAAAAGACAAAGTTAGTCCACACAGATATATTAAATGTTTGCTTTAAGCATTGCAAGTTTAATGCAGAGGGTGCCGGCTCGGTTTCATTCGAGCCCCCTTAATATTTTTCGTGTTCCCTCCGCCTTTTGGCTTGTGCTCTCGCTCGCCGGACAGCCGCTCTGCGGTCTATGGCTGAGAGTGGGTCGCAAAGTGGAGTGTACAGTACTCAGACTCTGGGAGTGGATTTAACCGAGAAAATACTTATAAAGGAAACGGTCGGGTCGCCCGAAGCGTTTTTCTTCCCGAACGTTTTTCGCGTGGGTGGCCTCCAGCGTTCACTCTTGCTAGTCGGACAGCCGCTCTGCGATCTGTGGCTAAGAGTGGGCCTTTGGTACCGCACACGGTACTAAGCCGTCTGCGGGAACTAACGTCTCAGGCCAAGCGGCCAGCCCCCGAGCCAACTCTGGCTGGCGCCGGGGCGAATAGTGATGCAACTGTAATAAAATGCGGAGATGGCCCCCCGAGCATCGCTCGGGGTTATCCGTGCTTGCGTGGTGCAAAAAATATCACGGGTGAGGAGCTAACATTGGTTTTCGTGTAGTCGAGACGGAGGTTGAGCCTCCGGGTACTCGAAGGGGTCCCGACCGGTCAGGCTCGACCAGCCAGGCAGCGATGCATCTTGCAGCGTCTATCTTCTTCTTTTTCTCTTCTGCCGGCTGCTCGGAGCCGGACGAAACTCTTCTCTTGTCTGCAATCTTTGTGGGGGCGCGTCAGCGCACCTGCTGGGTGTAGCCTCTGAGATTCGGGCGGACTGCTTAGCAGTCGGGCCGGATCTCTCTACAACTACTTTGTCTTCTTCTTCTTTGCGGGGGCGCGTCAGCGCACCCGCTGGGTGTAGCCCCCGAGATCTGGGTCGACTGCTGAGCAGTCGGGCCGGATCTCCCGGCAACTACTTTGTTTTCTTCTTCACGGGGGCGCGTCAGCGCACCCGCTGGGTGTAGCCCCCGAGATCTGGGCCGACTGCTGAGCAGTCAGGCCGGATCTCTCGGCAACTACCTTGTCTTTCTTCTTCTTCTCTTATAGCAGGCGGACGTATAAGCTGCTCTTTTTTTCAGCAAGCCCGCGACATGCAGTCGGCCGTTGACTTGGACAGCCGGCCCCTTTTTTTCTCTTCTCTCTTTCTGTCCGACTCCTTACAGGGAGCCGCATCCTTCTTTTTCTCTCTTTTTTTTTCTTTTTTCGATCGGGGGCCGGCCTTGACTTTTCTAGCCAACCCGTACACGCGCAGCCGGCCCCCATCTCTTTTCATCAAGCCGGCCTTGAGCAGTCGGACACAGCTCTTCATTTTATTTTTTTCTTTTGCACAACCGACGCACTGTGTCGACCCAGCCGGCTCTTTCTTTCTTTTCTTTCTTTGCCTGAGCAGTCGGCTGGAGCAGGGCGGCAGCAGCCGGCGTCTGGGTCGCGGCAGAAGTCGGCAGGCCGGGAAGCGGGCGGAAGCCAGCTGCTAGCAGGAGTAGCAAGCCGGCGGGCACGGGGTGCGGACCCGGCGCGGGAGGCCAGCAGCCGACAAGCGCGGAGGCCGGAGCTGGGCCCGGCGCAGGCAGGACCAGACGGGCCGGGTGCAGGAGAGGCCGGCGCCGAGGCGGCGACGTGAGGCGCGCAGGGCAGGAGGCGGCTTGTAGCAGCGGCCGGCTGGGGGGGATGCAGGGTGGGCGCAGCCAGCGGAGCTGGAAGGCCACCAGGCGCGGGACTCGGCGTCCTCGTGCAGGAGCGGATCAGTCGGTCGGGGAGGTAGCTGGCGCGGTGCGTGGCGGAGATGGCTGGGGCCGGGAGCTGAGCAGTGCTGCAGGCCGGCGCGCGCGGAGAGGCGGAGCCCGCACTCGAAGATGGCACGCGCGATGGAGCGGCGCAACCGGAGCAGGAGCAGGCGCAGCGAGATGGGGTGGCAGCCGTAGCCGCTGCTGGGACGCGGTCCGGCGCGAAGCGCGAGCGCGGCAGCGAGCAGAAGCGCCGACGGCGGCCCGCATGGTGGAGCGCTGCGGGCGACAGCACACGCGGAGTTGCATGAAGCAGCTTGAGGACGCATCTGGCAGTACAGTGAGGCAGCAGTGGCATGAATTTTTTGAAGTGTATGGCCATTATCTTGGACGTGTACGAGCAGTGTATGGCTTGTTTCTGAGGTCAGGAAAAATCGTCATGCATCTGGCCAATGCATATGTTGTATGGGGTAGCCTGGGTAGTATTTTGCTAGTGTATGGCCGATGGTTTAACTGTTTGACTACTGTTTGACTTAGCAGCGAGCTAGCTTGCATAGACAATATATGGATGAGCGAATGTGTGTGTCGACCGGAGCAAGGCGCGACGCGAAGGAAAGCAGACGCGAGCGGCGCGTGGACAGACAAGGCCGACCGAAGCAAAGAACCGCGCGCGACGCGCGCGCGGACGGACAGCCGGCATCGCAACGGTGGTGATGACGAAGGCGGCGAGGCCGACGATGAGGACGCGCCGTCCCGCGCGGCCGCTCCGGGGACGGGTCGAAGTCGAGCCCCCGAGCGCTACCGGAGAGACGGCGCGATGTCGCGGCGGTGACGACGAAGAGGCCGACGGCGAGGACACGCCACCCCTCACGGCCGCTCCGGGGGCGGGTCGATGTCGAGCCCCCGATCGCTACCAGAGAGACGGCGCGACGCCACGGCGAGGCGATGAAGAAAAAAGGTCCCGCCCGGACTACGAAACCAGCAGCAGCGCGGTAGCATAGTACTGCCCCACGGTGGGCGTCAAATGTCGTGGTATTCTCACGGGGGGTGTGCAAGACGACATATGCCATAAGATGGCTTCGTGTGAGGGCAAGACTGCTGCCGGAATATCCAAGGACGGGTATGCGAGTATCACGCGCTAGTTTACCCAGGTTCGGAGCTCTCCGGAGAGATAACACCCCTACTCCTGCATGTCTGAGTATATATGGTATATCTGGTACAGAGTTGCTCCTGGAGCTATATCTCGGGCATGCGTGCCCATGGCCGAGTGGCCGTATGAACTAGTGGCCATGCATGTGTGTGTGTGTGTGTGCGCGCGCTAGCTAGCTATCTTGCTAGCTAGCATGCATGCGTGAGGCCCCCTACCGATGGATGGATGGAGCTAGCTTATATAGTGGTAGGCATGGGTGACGGTAGCGTTGGTTGTAAGCTACCTTGGGTAGCTTACAAACCAAGCTATGTAGTGGCATGGTCTAGGCATGGTGCATGTCATGCTTGTCCCCTGGGGTACTTTATAAATTAGTACCCAGGGGACACGGTACACTGTAGATGACATCACGATATGGTCGTCCCGTCGGTGTCTCGTCAGGCTGCAGTTGACTTCGGGCAGTCGGCCTGGTGGAGGAGTCGGCAGCTAGCAGTCGGCCTGGTGGAGTCGGCAGCCAGCAGTCGGCCTCGTGGAGCAGTCGGCAGCCAGCAGTCGGCCTGGTGGAGCAGTCGGCAGCCAGCAGTCAGCCGCCGGCCAGGTAGTTGGACTAAGGGGCTTTGCTAGCCCCGATGTCTTGAATTCTTGTCTCGCCGTCTTCGGGGTATCCGTGTCCAATTACTTCGACATCATGTAAATAGAACAACAATTATTCTTTGACTTAAATGAATAACTGTATTGCAATAAACATGATCCAATCATATTTGTGCTCAATGCAAACACCAAATAATATTTATTTTAGTTTCAACACTAATCCCGAAGGTAGTGTGCTATGGTGATCTTATCAACCTTGAATCACTTCCAACTCACATCATCACCTCGCGCTTAACTAGTCTTTGTTTATTTTGCAACTCCTATTTTGAGTTACTACTCTTAGCAACTCAACCAGTATCAAATACCGAGGGGTTTCTATAAACACTAGTAAAGTACACATCAATAACATGTATATCAAATATACCTTTGTTTACTTTGCCATCCTTCTTATCCGCCAAGTATCTAGGACAGTTCCACTTCCAGTGACCATTTCCTTTGCGGTAGAAGCACTCAGTTTTAGGCTCGGGTCTAGCTTTGGGCTTCTTCATGGGAGTGGAAACTTGCTTGCCATTCTTCTTGAAGTTCCCTTTCTTTCCCTTGCCCTTTTACTTGAAACTAGTGGTCTTGTCAACCATCAACGCTTGACGCTTTTCTTGATTTCTACCTTCGCTGATTTCAGCATCACGAAGAGCTCGGGAATCGTTTTAAATCATCCTTTGCATATTATAGTTCATCACTAAGTTCCAGTAACTTGGTGATAGTGACTAGAGAACTCTGTCAATCACTATCTTATCTGGAAGATTAACTCCCACTTGATTCAAGTAATTGTAGTACCTAGACAATCTAAGCACATGCTCACTGGTTGAGCTATTATCCTCCATCTTGTAGGCAAAGTACTGTCAGAGGTCTCATACCTCTTGACACGGGCATGAGTCTGAAATACTAATTTCAACTCTTGGAACATCTTATATGCTCTGTGGCGTTCAAAAAAAAAATTAAAGTCCCGGTTCTAAGCCGTAAATCACGGCGCACAAAACTATCAAGTAGTTATCATACCGAGCTTGCCGAACGTTCATAATGTCTGCCTCTGCTCCTGCAATAGGTCCGTCACCTAGCGGTGCATCAAGGACATAATTTTTTTGTGCAGCAATGAGGATAATCCTCAAATCACGGAGCTAGTCCGCATCATTGCTACTAACATCTTTCAACATAGTTTTCTCTAGGAACATATCATAAATAAAACGGGGAAGCTATACACGAGCAATTGATCTACAACATGGATATGCAAATACTATCAGGACTAAGTTCATGATAAATTTAAGTTCAATTAATCATATTACTTAAGAACTCCCACTTAGATAGACATGCCTCTAATCATCTAAGTGATCACGTGATCCATATCAACTAAACCATGTCCGATCATCACGTGAGATGGAGTAGCTTCCAATGGTGAACATCACTATGTTGATCATATCTACTATATGATTCACGCTCGACCTTTCGGTTATCAGCGTTCCGAGGCCATATCTGCATATGCTAGGCTCATCAAGTTTAACCCGAGTATTATGCGTGTGCAAAACTGGCTTGCGCCCGTTATATGTGAACATAGAGCTTATCACACCCGATCATCACGTGGTATCTCGGCACGATGAACTATCGCAATGGTGCATACTCAGGGAGAACACTTATGCCTTGAAATTTTTGTAAGAGATCATCTTATAATGCTACCACCATACTAAGCAAAATAAGATGCATAGAAGATAACCATCACATGCAATCAAAATATGTGGCATGATATGGCCATTATCATCATGTGCCTTTGATCTCCACCTCCAAAGTACCGTCATGATCTCCATCGTCACCGGCATGACACCATGATCTCCATCCTCTAGATCTTTATCAACATGTCGTCACATGGTCGTCTCGCCAACTATTACTTTTGCAACTATTTCTATCGCATAGCGATAAAGTAAAGCAATTATATGGCGGTTGCATCTTATGCAATAAAGAGACAACCAAAAGGCTCCTGCCAGTTGTCGATAACTTTAACAAAACATGATCATCTCATACAACAATTTATATGTCATCACGTCTTGACCATATCACATCACAACATGCCTTGCAAAAACAAGTTAGACGTCCTCTACTTTGTTGTTGCAAGTTTTACGTGGCTGCTACGGGCTTCTAGCATAACCGTTCTTACCTACGCATCAAAACCACAAGGATTTTTAGTCAAGTGTGTTGTTTTCACCTTCAACAAGGACCAGGCGTAGTCAAACTCGTTTCAACTAAAGTTGGAGAAACAGACACCCGCTAGCCACCTGTGTGCAAAGCACGTCGGTAGAACCAGTGTCATGAATGTGGTCATGTAATATCGGTTCGGGCCGCTTCATCCAATAATACCACCGAATCAAAGTAAGTCGTGGCTGGTAAGCAGTATGACTATAATCGCCCACAACTCTTTGTGTTCTACTCGTGCATATAACATCTACGCATAGACCTGGCACGGATGCCGCTGTTGGGGAACGCAGTATTTCAAAATTTTCCTACGATCACGCAAGATCTATCTAGGAGATGTATAGCAACGAGAGGGGAGAGTGTGTCTACGTACCCTCGTAGACCGAAAGCGGAAGCGTTTACTAATGTAGTCGAACGTCTTCGCGATCCAACCGATCCAAGTACCGAACGTACGTCGCCTCCGTGTTCAGCACACGTTCAGCTCGATGACATCCCTCGGGCTCTTGATCCAGTTGAGGCCGAAGGAGAGTTCCATCATCACGACGGCGTGGCAACGGTGATGATGAAGTTACCGCCTAAGCACTATGACGATATGACCGAGGTGTGTAACTATGGAGGGGGGCACCGCACACGGCTAAGACAAATCTTCGAGTGCCTTTGGGGTGCCCCCTGCCCACGTATATAAAGAAGGGAGGAGGAGGCCGGCCTAGGAGGGGCGCGCCAATAGAGGGAGTCCAACTAGGATTCCCAATCCTAGTTGGAGTCCCCTTCCTTTTCCAAGAGGGGAGAGAGGGAAGGAGTAGGAGAGGGAGAAGGAAGGAGAGGGGGGCTCCGCCCCCTTCCTAGTCCAATTCAGACTTGCCATGGGGGGGGGGGTGTGCGGCCAACCCTTGAGGCCCTTCTCTCCTTTCCTATATGGCCCATTAAGGCCCACTACTTCCCCCGGCGAATTCCCGTAACTCTTTGGTACTCCGAAGAATACCCAAATCACTCGAAACCTTTCCGATGTGCGAATATATCTTTCCAATATATCGATCTTTATGTCTCGACCATTGCAAGACTCCTCGTCATGTCTGTGATCTCATCCGGGACACCGAACAACCTTCGGTACATCAAATCACATAACTCATAATACAAATCGTCATCGAACGTTAAGCGTGCGGATCCTACGGGTTCGAGAACTATGTAGACATGACCGAGACACATCTCCGGTCAATAACCAATAGCGGAACCTGGATGCTCATATTGGTTCCTACATATTCTACGAAGATCTTTATCGGTCAAACCGCATAACAACATACGTTGTTCCCTTTGTCATCAGCATGTTACTTGCCCGAGATTCGATCATCGGTATCATCATACCTAGTTCAATCTCGTTACCGGAAAGTCTCTTTAGTTGTTCCGTAATGCAACATCCCACAACTAACTCATTAGTCACATTGCTTGCAAGGCTTATAGTGATGTGCATTACCGAGAGGGCCCAGAGATACCTCTCCGACAATCGGAGTGACAAATCCTAATCTCGATCTATGCCAACTCAACAAACACCATCGGAGACACCTGTAGAGCATCTTTATAATCACCCAGTTATGTTGTGACGTTTGATAGCACACAAGGTGTTCCTCCGGTATTCAGGAGTTGCATAATCTCATAGTCAGAGGAACATGTATAAGTCATGATGAAAGCAATAGCAATAAAACTAAACGATTATTTATGCTAAGCTAACGAATTGGTCTTGTCCATCACATCATTCTCTAATGATGTAATCCTGTTCATCAAATGAGAACACATGTCTATGGTCAGGAAACTTAACCATCTTTGATTAACGAGCTAGTCAAGTAGAGGCATACTAGGGACGCTATGTTTTGTCTATGTATTCACACATGTACTAAGTTTCCGGTTAATATAATTCTAGCATGAATAATAACCATTTATCATGATATAAGGAAATATAAATAACAACTTTATTATTGCCTCTAGGGCATATTTCCTTCAGATATATGTCCATATTTGTTGCAAGCATTAGTTGGGAGAGCTCCAAACACAACTTTCCATGCCATTATCCTCATCTTGAGGGGAACCTTGGCCCCCATATCCTTCGCCATACTGGTCTCTGGCCGGCTGGGTTGTTGCTTGACGCGCCCAGTTTGGCTGAGGATTCAGTAGCAAGGCGATATGCCAACCTAACTGTAAACTGACCACTCTTCTCCGGAAATCACACAAGGAAATGATGGCCGTTTCTCGGGGATGTTCTGATCTTTAAAATTTCTCAAATGTCTAGGTCCCAAAAGTGTTCTCGCTGCCTTTGCACATTCCATGCACCATGTTCATCAAGAAAATCAGCCACCCAATTGAATCTACAATTGCGCTTTGGTGTGACTGGCCGAAAATCATGTCCCCTTGGAATCCAAGCATCTCGCCATGTCTTGATTAAGGTACCATCACCCACATGTCAAATAATACCTTTTTTCAATAGTTCTAGTCCGTGGACTATCCCCCTCCATACTGCGGATGAGCTAGTGGGGAACACTGTATCAAGTAAGTTACCATGAGGATAATACTTAGCCCATAGTACTCTAGCACACAGGCTATCTGGACTGTCCAACAGGCACCAAGCTTGCTTAGCTAGCAAAGCCTGGTTAAAAGCCCTCATGTCCCTAAACCCCATGCCACCCATAGACTTGGGTAAACCCATTTTTTCCCAGCTGAGCCAAGCCATCTTCCTCTTGCCCTTCTCCACTCCCCACCAGTACCGCCTCATCAATCTTGTTAACTCATCACAAACAGACACCGGCAGACGGAACACAATCATAACATAGGTTGGAATTGCTTGTGCCACAGCTTTTATCAAGATTTCTTTGTTACCCGAAAACACATACTGCTCACTCCAATCCACAAGCCTTTTCATTAGTCTTTCCTGAATAGTTTCAAATTACCCCTTATGCATTCTCCCTTTAGGCACTGGTAGGCCCAAATACTTGGGTCCAAATACCTGTTGCGAGATCTCTAAGGTACTCTTCACTTCATCCGCCACTGCCGCATCGCAATTGTCAGAAAAAAGGATGGAACACTTTTCTGGGTTGATAAGTTGACCCGTCGCAGTAGTATATGTGTTCAACAAACCTTTAACAATGCATGCTTGCTGGCCCGAAGCTTCAAATAATAACATAGTATCATCCGCAAATAACAGATGAGAAATCACCGGTGCCCCTCGGCATATAGAAACTCCCCTCCATCAACTGATTTAGAGATAAGAGCAGAAACTGTGTCAGCTACAAAGAGGAATAAGAACGGGGACAAAGGATCACCTTGCTGGAGTCCCCTAGACGGGGTAAAAACCTCAAGTAATTTCGCATTGAATTTTACTGAATAAGTGACTGACTTAATGCATGCCATTATCCAAGTTAGCCACTCAGCTGAAAACCCCCATTTGGTTAGGGCTTGCTCCAAAAAATCCCAATCAACCCGATCATAAGCCTTTGACAAGTCAAGTTTGTAAGCACGGGCTGCAGGACTGTTTGGCTTAAGAGATTGTATATGATGGATACACGCAAAAGCAATTATAGAGTTATCAGAAATAAGCCGTCCGAGGATAATCTGATTTTGGTTTTCAGAGATCAACTCCGATAGCATGGACGAAGGCGATTCACCAAGCACTTAGACACAATTTTATAAACCACATTGCATAAGCTTATCGGCCTAAAATCCTTGAGTTCCGTAGGATGGGGAACTTTTGGGATAAGGACAATAGTTGTAGCATTAACACCCTCAGGCATCACCCCCGATCTGAAAAATTCCAAGACGGACGCAACAATTTCAGATTTCAGAATAGCCCAATTACGTTGGTAAAACCTAGCAGGGAATCAATCCATGCCAGGTGCTTTCAAAGGCCCTATTTGAAATAAAGCATTCGACACCTCCTCCTCCGAGAACGGGGCACATAAAGTATCATTCATTGCTTGCGTAACTTTTGGTGTGATGCTCTCCAAGACAACCTCCGGTGACAAGGTTGGATCTTTCATATAAACTTCCTTGAAGTAGGACGTAGCCATGTGCTCCATATCAATCGGGACGGAACACCAAGAGCCATCAGTGTGCCACAGCTGCTGAATATAGTTTCTTCGCGCACGCCACATCGCCCTTTGATGGAGATATGTTGTATTCCTCTCACCTTCCTTTAACCACGTGATCCGCGAACGCTGGAGCCAAAGCATCTCCTCTCTATAGAGTAGTTCATCCAGGTGTTGCATTTTCTGCCTTAACATAGCCCTATCCGCATCTGAAGCTGTAGATTGGTAATCTCAGCATGCAACTTCTCCAATTCAGAAGCAACATGCCCAAAATTTTCCTTACTCGAAGATCGCAAATTTTTCATCATTTCCTTTAGTGCGTCTCGGACTGCACCAAGGTTACCAGCAGGCTTACTTTGCCCCCAACTTTCAGCCACCACGGCACCCAAAGCAGGGTGTCACTCCCACATTATTTCATACATGGGCGAGGCTCTAGTCCGCAAGGGTTCAACCTGTGTTAATCGGATATGAACTGGGGCATGATCTGAACATGACGATGCCAAGTGTATCACTTGCGTGAAAGGGAACAGATCCCTTCATGCTTCATTGGCACACGCTCTGTCCAATCTGACCCTTACATTTCTATCACCCTGTTGAGCATTATCATAAGTGAACGGAATCCTGGAGAATCCCAAGTACGTCAGCTCGCGGGACGTTAGACAGTCCCGAAACAATAGCATCTGGTTTTCCGACCGCTAAACACGCGAGAAGTGATCGTGTTGCCACATTGCCTCATTGAAATCTCCACACACTAGCCACGGTTCCACTGACCTTCCTCGGAGTGTAGTCAAGGATGCCCACATGCGATGGAGGTTCTCCACTCATGGCTCACCATAAACAAAGGTAGTCCTCCAAGATTTATCATTAGCACTATCCACAATTTGCACATCAATATACCGTGCACAAGAATCTAAAAATGTCACCTGCAGATTCTCATCCCAGTAAAGAGCGAGCCCCCCACTGCGACCATCACTAGAAACTCCCACAAAACCCTTCATTTGTAGTCTCCACTTAAGTCTCTCCATCTTAATTGAGGCTTGACGTGTTTCCAAAAGAAAAATCAGCCCCGGGGAATTCGCTTTTGAGAGGGCCAAAACCTCGCGAATTGTCCGCGCCCCCCCTCCTGGCAGTTCCAGATTGATACGTCTCCAACGTATCTATAATTTTTGATGATTCCATGCTATTATATATATATTATGTTTTGGATGTTAATGGGCTTTATTTTACACTTTTATATTATTCTTGGGACTAACCTACTAACCCAAGGCCTAGTGCAAATTGCTGTTTTCTGCCTATTTCAGTGTTTCGCAGAAAAGGAATATCAAACGGAATCCAAAGGGAATGAAACCTTCGAGAGAGTTATTTTTGGAACAAACGTGAACCAGAGGACTTGGAGTAGACGTCAAGTAACCAACGAGGTGGCCATGAGGCAGGGGCGCGCCTACCCCCTGGGCGCGCCCTCCCCCTCGTGGGCCCCTTGTGGCTCCACCGACCTACTTCTTCCTCCTATATATGTTCATATACCATGAAAACATCCAGGAGCACCACGAAACCCTATTTCCACCGCCGCAACCTTCTGTACCCAAGAGATCCCATCTTGGGGCCTTTTCCAGAGCTCCACCGGAGGGGGCATCAATCACGGAGGGCCTCTACATCAACTCCATGGCCCCTCCGATGATGTGTGAGTAGTTTACTTCAGACCTTTGGGTCCATAGTTATTAGCTAGATGGCTTCTTCTCTATCTTTGGATCTCAATACAAAGTTCTCGATCTTCTTGGAGATATATTCGATGTAACTTCTGCGGTGTGTTTGTCGAGATCCGATGAATTGTGGGTTTATGATCAAGTCTATCTATGAACAATATTTCATTCTTCTCTGAAATCTTTTATGTATGATTGGTTATCTTTGCAAGTCTCTTTGAATTATCAGTTTGGTTTGGCCTACTAGATTGATCTTTCTTGCAATGGGAGAAGTGCTTAGCTTTGGGTTCATTCTTGCGGTGCTCGATCCCAGTGACAGAAAGGGAAACGACATGTATTTTATTGTTGCCATCAAGGATAAAAAGATGGGGTTTATATCATATTGCTTGAGTTTATCCCTCTACATCATGTCATCTTACCTAATGTGTTACTCTGTTCTTATGAACTTAATACTCTAGATGCATGCTGGATAGCGGTCGATGTGTGGAGTAATAGTAGTAGATGCAGGAAGGAGTCGGTCTACTTGTCCCGGACGTGATGCCTATATACATGATCATGCCTAGATATTCTCATAATTATTCGCTTTTCTATCAATTGCTCGACAGTAATTTGGTCACCGACTGTAATACTTATGCTATCTTGAGAGAAGCCACTAGTGAAACCTATGCCCCCCAGGTCTATTCTCCATTATATTAATCTCCCGTCAACAAGTTATTTCTGGCACCGTTTATTTTGCAATCTTTACTTTCAATATATATCATAAAAATACCAAAAATATTTATCTTATCATTATTATCTCTATCAGATCTCACTCTCGTAAGTGACCGTGAAGGGATTGATAACCCCTTTATCGCGTCGGTTGCGAGGTTCTTATTTGTTTGTGTAGATACGAGGGACTTGTGTGTAGTATCCTATTGGATTGATACCTTGGTTCTCAAAAACTGAGGGAAATACTTACGCTACTTTGCTGCATCACCCTTTCCTCTTCAAGGGAAAACTAATGCAGTTCTCAAGAGGTAGCAAGAAGGATTTCTGGTGCCGTTGCCGGGGAGTCTATGCACAAGTCAAGACATACCAAGTACCCATCACAAACTCTTATCCCTCGCATTACATTATTTGCCATTTGCCTCTTATTTTCCTCTCCCCCACTTCACCCTTGCCATTTTATTTGCCCTCTTTTTCCGTTCCCCTTCTCTTTTCCAGTTCGTCTCTTTTCGCTTGCCTCTTGTGTGCTTGTGTGTTCGACTATTGGTCACGATGGCTCAAGATAATACTAAATTGTGTGACTTTACCAATACCAACAACAATGATTTTCTTAGCACTCTGATTGCTCCTCTTACCGATGCTGAATCTTGTGAAATTAATGCTGCTTTGCTGAATCTTGTCATGAAAGATCAATTCTCCGGCCTTCCTAGTGAAGATGCCGCTACCCATCTAAATAGCTTTGTTGATTTATGTGATATGCAAAAGAAGAAAGATGTGGACAATGATATTGTTAAATTGAAGCTATTTCTGTTTCCTCTTAGAGATCGTGCTAAAACTTGGTTTTCGTCTTTGCCTAAAAATAGTACTGATTCATGGAATAAGTGCAAGGATGCTTTTATCTCTAAATATTTTCCTCCCGCTAAGATCAACTCTCTTAGAAACGATATTATGAATTTTAAGCAACTTGATCATGAACATGTTGCACAAGCTTGGGAGAGGATGAAATTAATGATATGTAATTGCCCTACACATGGTTTGAATTTATGGATGATTATACAAAAAAAAATTATGCCGGATTGAATTTTTCTTCTAGAAATCTTTTAGTTTCGGCCGTGGGAGGCACTTTTTTGGAAATCACTTTAGGAGAAGCTACTAAACTCCTAGATAATATTATGGTTAATTATTCTCAATGGTACACTGAAAGATCTACTAGTAAAAAGGTGCATGCAATTGAAGAGATTAATGTTTTGAGTGGAAAGATGGATGAACTTATGAAATTGTTTGCTAATAAGAGTTTTTCTTCTGATCCTAATGATATGCCTTTATCTACTTTGATTGAGAATAATAATGAATCTATGGATGTGAATTTTGTTGGTAGGAACAATTTTGGTAACAACGCTTATAGAGGAAATTTTAATCCTAGGCCATATCCTAATAATTCCTCTAATAATTATGACAATTACTACAAAAATTCTTATGGAAATTATAATAAGATGCCCTTTGATTTTGAATCTAGTATTAAATAATTTATTAGTTCGCAAAAGAATTTTAATGCTTTGATTGAAGAAAAATTGTTTAAGATTGATGAGTTGGCTAGGAACGTGGATAGAATTTCTCTTGATGTTGATTCTTTGAAACTTAGATCTATTTCATGTAAGCATGATATCAATGAGTCTCTCAAAGCTATGAGAATTTCCATTGATGAGTGCAAAGAAAGAACCGCTAGGATGCGTGCTATAAAAGATTGCTTTGTGAAAGCGTGTTCTTCTAGTTTCCATGATAATATTGATAAAGATCTAAAAGTTATTGATGTGTCTCCTATTAAATCTTCGTTTTGCAATATGAATCTTGATAATGATGGGACTGAAGATGAGTCAACTTTAGTTAAAAGGCGTCCCAATGATTCGGAGTTTTTAGATCTTGATGCAAAAATTGGTAAAAGTGGGATGGAAGAGGTCAAAACTTTAGATAGCAATGAACCCACTATCTTGGATTTCAAGGAATTTAATTATGATAATTGCTCTTTAATAGATTGTATTTTCTTGTTGCAATCCGTGCTAAATTATTCGCATGCTTATAGTCAACATAAGGCTTTTACTAAATATATCGTTGATGCTTTAATGCAATCTTATGAAGAAAAACTTGAATTGAAAGTTTCTATCCCTAGAAAACTTTATGATGAGTGGGAACCTACTATTAAAATTAAAATTAAAGATCATGAATGCTATGCTTTGTGTGATTTGGGTGCTAGTGTTTTCACTATTTCTAAAACTTTGTGTGATCTGTTAGGTTTCCGTGATTTTGATGATCTCTACTACTATAATGCATCAGTTTTGAAATTGGATTTACACTCCACTCTTGATTCCCACCAAGTAACACAAACTCACTTCTAGCCGTTGATTTCACCACATATCTCCTTATCCACCCTTCATCAGCCCTTAGCTCCACCGAATCGGACGGCTGCAATCAGCTGGATTCGCCACCACTCCCTTCCCGCGCTGTCTCCCGTGCGCTCGCGCGTTTGGAAGCTACTCGCACCTTCCCGGTAACTCCACAGCCCACGACATTTGGAATAATTTAATTGAAACAGAGCCCCGCGCGCGCGCTCTGCTGGAATGGAAAAGACTGCATACCTTCAAGCTTCATCCCGATTTCAAAAGAAAAAAACAAAAAGCTTCATCTCGGGCTAGCACAAGGCTATCATCCTGCCACAACTCCATCCCCGTTGTCTCCCATTGCCTGTATCTCCCCGCTCACATCTTGCTAAAATTCCATTTCCATCTGCTTGCAGAGTACCTCAACTCTTTGACGACCTTGCTATTGAGATCGCAGGGCTTGGTTGTCTGAAGTGTGCCACTCTTGCGCCCCGTCTCCGTTCATTCAGATTCGCGCGTCTTCGTCTCTTCGCTCTCTCCAGCCGCGCCGTACACCGGCAAGCCCGCCATGTACAATACACATTCTCTGTGCGGACGGCCAACAACACGGGAGGAAAGCACAGGTGAGTTGCTCCTTCTCTACATTACCGTTTTTCTTTTTCTGTTGATGGTTATGAGTTTGGAGAATTCCTTTATGTCAGATTGCTTCCTGTCATTAGGATTAGCTGGTTCTACCTTGTTGATGTTCTTGGCTATTTCTTTGCGTGCAAGGTGTTTGCGTTTTTTACTAAGCCAGTGTAAGTTGCAGATTCTGTACGTAGACTACAAAAGCTACTATGTTTTGAGATAAGTGTGTCACGAAAGATGATTTGATTATTTTTCTTGAATTTTTTATGACTCTGCTATTTTATTTGGGCCATTTCGTTGTTCACATTTAAAATATTTATTTTGATAGAAATATGATTGACACTCATTACTGACGGACATCAACTGCGATAATGAATTCATATTTTCTGTTTACCCATGAAAAAATGATTGTTGGCTAAAGAGCATTCTCTCTCTCTCTCTCTCTCTCTCTCTCTCTCTCTCCATGCCCTGAAATGTAAATTCCAGTTCAGTACCAATCTTTTCTTGTGTGTGTCTCATTAAGCTGATGATTGTAGATCAATATCGTCACCTAACTGAACAAACCGGTGCTGTACCAACGGATCCTTCTCAACGCAAACGTTACCGTGATCGGGTTAGGTATATGCAGATGACGCCACAACAGAGAGAAGCTTATTTGAAAAGGAATCGTGAGTACAAACGAATCAAGCGAGGTGACAGTGCAATTAGTAAGACTGTGCAACCCGTAAGAGGGGAGACCAGTATGAGTACCAATGATAACACACACTTGCCAACTGAATCTTCTACGACGCCAGAAGGTACTTTGTTGTGTGATGATAAGTAAAATAATCATCTTCACTATACATGATTAGGTGGTGACATTAGTCTGCAATTTGTGTGCCAGGGAAAGAAGTAGCCGTGACTATGTTACAAGAACAAGAAAGCCTTCCATTTTCAGGTTCTATGACACACAGTTCAGGGGTCCATCAAAGTAGGTGTCTGACAAAAAGGAAACGAGGTTGATAAAAATATATTAATTCAGTACTAATACATTTCTGTTTACTAATATTACAGACTAATTTGTTTGTTGTAATGTCAAAAACAGTGACAACAGTCGATAGTTATGATGTGTCTGCATCTGACCAAAGCGTCCTTGTTCAGCCAAACATGTGCCACCCAAAAAAGGGTACTCGGCTGAAGATCAGTCCATCTGGAATTTCTGTATCTCCTATTGCTTCGGAAGGCCAAGTTGTAATTGATGCGCAAAAAAATAACAGTGGATGTAAGCGGCGACACGGCACTAGCTGGTATTCCCAATTGGCACCTGAACAAAAAGAAGCATATTTACAAAGAGGCCGTGAGTATAAAAGAAGAAGAAAGTCTCAAGACGCAAGTTGCAGCCATGCACAAGATACATCTGATGGGGCAATTAGTAGTAATTTACAAAATACAGTTGGATATACTCATGTGCAACTACAAGGTCATACCAGCCGTCAACATGAAGATCTCATCTACCTGCCAAAGGATTCTTTTCCTGCCATTCAAGGTAACCTCAGTACCAACTAGCATTTATCTATTATATTGGTCCATATAAAACATTGTGTGACGTATATGATGATTCGACAATCAACAGATAACATTGGGGAAACAGGAGAAATGCTTGGATATAATGATGACCCTGATGAAGAAATTCGTATGTTTAGTGGGCATGGTAAGTATTACTGTACTTAATCGACAATATTACTTTTAAATATGATTTGTATTTCTAATCTAGCCTAATAAAAAATGCAGGTTTTGAATTTCAGTCGTATTTAGAAAATAATAATGCCCAAAGTTGCATTCAGGCAGATCCATATGATCATATATATCAAAATTTACCCACTGATTATCATCTTCTAGATCCAGTTCCTGACTGTAGGCATTGCAATGCAAAAAGGTTCCAGTATGAGAAACCAACGTTTTGTTGCATGGGTGGAAAAGTTAAAATAGTAACTCCACCAGTCCCTGATGAATTACGTCGACTGTACAGCAGCCAAGATCCAGATGCGAAGTATTTCCGGGATAACATACGTTACTTCAATTCTCACTTCTCCTTTACATCTCTTGGTGTTGTCTTGGATCAACGTTTTTGCAATAACAGATCTGGAGTTTACACATTCCGCGCACAAGGTCAAATTTATCATCGAATTGACCAATTAGTGCCAAAGGATGATGGGCCCAAGCATCTACAACTGTACTTTTATGACACTGATGCAGATTTACAGCAAAGATTTCGTCATTCACCTAACCTTGATAAAGATCTCATCAGAAAATTGTTGGGCATACTCTCATCTAATCCTTATGTCCATATCTTTAGAAGTCTCGGCTCCATTCCAAACCTTTGCGAGTATAGGATTGAGCTCAACACAAATATTGCTTTAGACCAGAGAGTATATAATGCTCCGACAGCATCACAGGTGGCAGCAATTTGGGTCGAGGGAAGCGATCCTCGAGGTCATTTTGATAGAAGTATCATGATTTATGGTGTATCAGACCGTCCACAATATATAAAAGCATATCATGGTTGCTATGATCCACTATCATATCCGTTGTTTTTCCCAAACGGAGAGGTCGGATGGAACTTGGATCTGCCCAGATTAAGTCGACATGCTAGGAAAATAATAGACAATCAAGCAAATGATTTTGATATAGAAGGTAAGTTTCCATCATACATTAATTGGTTACATGCTCAAAGTTTTAGTTTCTAGAACTATTTAATAATCATATATTATTTTGGATTCTGTAGGAATGCTAGAGAATAGTTCTGGTTCTTGCATCTCACCAAGAGAATATTATTGTTTCAAGCTGCAAATTAGACCTGGGAAGTTTAACATCTTACTCTTTGGAAGGCGATTGACTCAACAATATATAGTTGATATGTACATTAAGATTGAATCAATAAGATTGGCATTCTTGTCAAAGCCATCAACTCAGGTTCTCATCAGAGCAGATTTGTATCAAGGATTGGTCGATAGCATTGTTGCCGGTGAAACACGTGGGTGCATGACAGGTAGGCGCATTGTGCTTCCCCCATCATTTATCGGAGGACCAAGAGATATGCGTCGAAGATATCTGGATGCAATGGCTTTGGTCCAACGGTTTGGGAAACCAGACATATTCCTTACAATGACTTGCAACCCACATTGGGAAGAGATAACTAGAGAACTAGCAGAAGGTCAATCACCACAAGACAGGCCGGACTTGGTAGCACGAGTCTTCAAGGCAAAATTGGAGGATTTAAAGGATCTTTTGTTTAAGAAGAAATTCTTTGGTGAAGTTGCTGCACATGTGCACGTAATTGAATTTCAGAAAAGAGGTCTACCACATGCACATTTTTTAATAATTCTGAAATCAAACTACAAGATAACTAATCCGGACCAATATGATGAGATAATATCAGCTGAAATTCCTGATAATGATAAATATCCTATGCTGCATGATTTAGTTATTAAGCACATGATGCACGGCCCATGTGGAGTTCTCAACATAAATAATCCTTGCATGGAAAATGGAAGTTGTCGGTATCATTATCCTCGACATTTCGCAGAGACTACACAACAAGGAGAGGACTCTTATCCAATTTATAGGCGCAGGAATGACGGCCGTCGAGTGCGCATCAGGGGTGCAGTTTTGGATAATAGATGGGTTGTCCCATACAATCCCTATTTACTTATTCGATACAATTGCCATATAAATATTGAAGTTTGCTCTAGCATCAAGGCTGTGAAATATTTATTCAAATACATCTACAAAGGTCATGATCGTGCCTCCATTGTCATCGAAGCCGCAGAAGATGATGCAGTTATTAATGAAATTCGTGAGTATAGAGGTGCAAGGTTTATTTCACCTCCGGAAGCAATCTGGAGGATTTACTCTTTCAACCTTAGTGAGATGTATCCATCAGTTATACAGCTACAAGTCCATCTGCCAAATATGCACCTTGTTCACTATAAAGATTCAGAAAAATTAGAGGATGTGGTCTGCAAAGGATCGTCTTCGAGAACAATGCTAACTGAATACTTCAGAATGAACTCTATTGATAGTTATGCCAGGAATTTCTTATACAAGGAATTTCCAGAATTTTTTGAATGGAATAATAGTACCAAGAGCTGGAAACGTCGCAAACAGAGAATACAAGTAGGGAGACTTGTCACTGCACACCCAGCTGAAGGAGAACGCTATTACTTGAGGATACTGCTAAATCATGTGAGAGGGGCTACATCTTTCGAGGATTTACGGACTGTCGATGGTTTTGTTTTTGCCACTTTTAGAGAGGCCGCAGAAAGAAGGGGTCTGATTGAGGCTGATTGTAGTATTTCTGATTGTCTGAGCGAGGCCGCGGCATTTGCAATGCCTTCTGCCTTTAGAAGGCTTTTTGCTACAATATTGGTTTTCTGTGAGGTAAAAAATGTCCGTGAATTATGGGAAAAGCATTTTGAGGCCATGGCTGATGATTTTCAGCAGGGCAGCGCAACTGATAAAGAATCTATAGAGCAGATGGTACTTAGAGATATTAGTGATATCCTATATTCAATGGGGAAGAACATCAGTTGCTTTGATCTTCCAGAAATGCTAGATGGCACTGGGTTGGATGGCTCTAATTGTAGAGAAGTAATAGAAGAGATGTCTATTAATATTGATCCAGAGCATCTGGACCTTTATGCAACACTAAATTGTGAGCAAAGACTTGCCTTTGATGAGATAATGCATCACGTCCTACAGAAGAAGAGTAAGGTATTCTTTATTGATGGTCCATGAGGTACAGGAAAGACGCATCTCTATAAAGCTTTACTCGCTAAAGTGCGTTCCATGGGGCTAATAGCAATTGCAACTGCAACATCTGGAATTGCAGCGTCCATCATGCCGGGCGGTAGGACAGCACATTCGAGATTTAAAATACCAGTAAATATTCATGATGACAGTTTGTGCAGCTTCAGTAAACAGAGTGGGACTGCAGAGTTGCTTCGGAGAGCGTCCTTGATAATTTGGGACGAAGTAGCCATGACAAAACGTCAAGCTGTGGAGGCACTTGATAGATCCTTGCAAGATATTAGTGGTGTTCTATCTCCATTTGGAGGAAAGGTCATAGTGTTAGGAGGAGATTTCAGACAAGTTCTCCCTGTAGTGAGGCGAGGCACAAGAGCACAAATTACAGATGCTACACTAAAGAAATCGTATCTTTGGCGGTGTATAAAACAAATAAAACTATGGCGTAATATGAGAGCACAATCTGATCCATGGTTCTCAGATTTTCTGTTAAGAATTGGTGATGGTACAGAAGAATCAATCGGCCAAGACTATGTGCGCCTACCAGATGAAATTGTTGTACCATACATAGACCCAAAACACTCTGTCAGTAAGTTAATTAATGATATCTTCCCTTCAATTGGCCAGAATGGAATATCACCATCTTATATTAGTACTCGCGCCATTCTCTCCACCAAGAATGAATATGTTGATGAACTAAACGAGGAGCTTATTGATCGGTTTCCTGGGGAAGAACAAATTTACTATAGTTTTGATTCAGCAGTGGATGATCCACATACCTGTTGGGGAATGTAGTAATTTCAAAATTTTCCTACGCACACGCAAGATCATGGTGATGTATAGCAACGAGGGGGAGAGTCTGATCTACGTACCCTTGTAGATCGCAACGGAAGCGTTGACACAACGTAGAGGAAGTAGTCGTACGTCTTCTTCCCGATCCGACCGATCCAAGCACCGTTACTCCGGCACCTCCGAGTTCTTAGCACACGTACAACTCGATGACGATCCCCGGGCTCCGATCCAGCAAAGCTTCGGGGAGGAGTTCCGCCAGCATGATGGTGTGGTGACGATCTTGATGTTCTACTGTCGCAGGGCTTCGCCTAAGCACCGCTACAATACGACCGAGGTGGAATATGGTGGCAGGGGCACCGCACATGGCTAAGGAACGATCACGTGGATCAACTTGTGTGTCTATGGGGCGCCCCCTGCCCCTGTATATAAATGATGGAGGAGGAGGAGGCCGGTCAAGGCTAGGCGTGCCAGGTGTGGAGTCCTACTAGGACTCCAAGTCCTAGTAGGAGTCCACCAAGAGGGGAGGAAGGGAGAAGGAAGTGGAGGAGTAGAAAAAGGTGGCCGGCCCCCTTTTCCCTAGTCCAATTCGGACTAGAGGGGAGGGGGGGGGGGCGCAGCAGCCTTTTTCCTCTTCCCACTAAAGCCCATCAAGGCCCATTACTTCTCCCGTAACTACCCGGTACTCCGAAAAATACCCGAATCACTCGGAACCTTTTCGATGTCCGAATATAGTCGTCCAATATATCGATCTTTACGTCTCGACCATTTCGAGACTCCTCGTCATGTCCCCGATCTCATCCGGGACTCCGAACTCCCTCGGTACATCAAAACTCATAAACTCATAATATAACTGTCATCGAAACCTTAAGCGTGCGGACCCTACGGTTCGAGAACAATGTAGACATGACCGAGACACGTCTCCGGTTAATAACCAATAGTGGGACCTGGATGCCCATATTGGCTCTTACATATTCTACGAAGATCTTTATCGGTCAGACCGCATAACAACATACGTTGTTCCCTTTGTCATCGGTATGTTACTTGCCCAAGATTCGATCGTCGGTATCCAATACCTAGTTCAATCTCGTTACCGGCAAGTCTCTTTACTCGTTCCGTAATACAACATCCCGCAAGTAACTCATTAGTGGCAATGCTTGCAAGGCTTTAAGTGATGTGCATTACCGAGAGGGCCCAGAGATACCTCTCCGACAATCGGAGTGACAAATCCTAATCTCGAAATACGCCAACCCAACATCTACCTTTGGAGACACCTGTAGTACTCCTTTATAATCACCCAGTTACGTTGTGACGTTTGGTAGTACCCAAAGTGTTCCTCCGGTAAACGGGAGTTGCATAATCTCATAGTCATAGGAACATGTATAAGTCATGAAGAAAGCAATAGCAACATACTAAACGATCGGGTGCTAAGCTAATGGAATGGGTCATGTCAATCAGATCATTCATCTAATGATGTGATCCCATTAATCAAATAACAACTCTTTGTCCATGGTTAGGAAACATAACCATCTTTGATTAACGAGCTAGTCAAGTAGAGGCATACTAGTGACACTCTGTTTGTCTATGTATTCACACATGTATTATGTTTCCGGTTAATACAATTCTAGCATGAATAATAAATATTTATCATGATATAAGGAAATAAATAATAACTTTATTATTGCCTCTAGGGCATATTTCCTTCAGTCTCCCACTTGCACTAGAGTCAATAATCTAGATCACATCACCATGTGATTAACATCGATAGTTCACATCATCATGTGATTAACACCCATAGTTCACATCGCCATGTGACCAACACCCAAAGGGTTTACTAGATTCAGTAATCTAGTTCACATCGCTATGTGATTAACACCCAAAGAGTACTAAGGTGTGATCATGTTTTGCTTGTGAGAGAATTTTAGTCAACGGGTCTGCCACATTCAGATCCACATGTATTTTGCAAATTTCTATATCAACAATGCTCTGCATGGAGCTACCCTAGCTAATTGCTCCCACTTTCAATATGTATCTAGACTGAGACTTAGAGTCATCTAGATTAGTGTCAAAACTTGCATCGGCGTAACCCTTTACGACGAACCTTTTTATCACGTCCATAATCGAGAAACATATCCTTATTTCACTAAGGATAATTCTGACCGCTGTCCAGTGATCTACTCCTAGATCACTATTGTACTCCCTTGCCAAATCAGTGCAGGGTATACAATAGATCTGATATACATCATGACATACTTTATAGAACCTATGGCCAAGGCATAGGGAATGACTTTCATTCTCTTTCTATCTTCTGCCGTGGTCGGGCTTTGAGTCTTACTCAACTTCACACCTTATAATACAGGCAAGAACTCTTTCTTTGACTACTCCATTTTGAACTACTTCAAAATCTTGTCAAGGTATGTACTCATTGAAAAAACTTATCAAGCGTCTTGATCTATCTCTATAGATCTTGAAGCTCAATATGTAAGCAGCTTCACCAAAGTCTTTCTTTGAAAAACTTTTATTCAAGCACTCCTTTATGCTTTATAGAATAATTCTACATTATTTCCGATCAACAATATGTCATTCACATATACTTATCAGAAATGTTGTAGTGCTCCCACTCACTTTCTTGTAAATACAGGCTTCACCGCAAGTCTGTATAAAACTATATGCTTTGATCAACTCATCAAAGCGTATATTCCAACTCCGAGATGCTTGCACCAGTCCACAGATGGATCACTGGAGCTTGCACATTTTGTTAGCACCTTTCGGATTGACAAAACCTTCTGTTGCATCATACACAACTCTTCTTTAATAAATCCATTAAGGAATGCAGTTTCGTTTATCCATTTGCCAGATTTCATAAAATGCGGCAATTACTAACATGATTCGGACAGAGTCAAGCATAGATACGAGTGAGAAGCTCTCATCGTAGTCAACACCTTGAACTTTGTCGAAAACCTTTTTGCGACAATTCTAGCTTTGTAGATAGTAACACTACTATCAACGTCCGTCTTCCTCTTGAAGATCCATTTATTTTCTATGGCTTGCCGATCATCGGGCAAGTCAACCAAAGTCCTTACTTTATTTTCATACATGAATCCCATCTCAGATTTCATGGCCTCAAGCCATTTTGCGGAATCTGGGCTCATCATCGCTTCCTCGTAGTTCGCAAGTTTGTCATGGTCTAGTAACATGACTTCCAGAACAGGATTACTGTACCATTCAGGTGCGGATCTCACTCTGGTTTACCTACGAGATTCGGTAGTAACTTGATCTGAAGTTTTATGATCATCATCATTAGCTTCCTCACTAATTGGTGTAGTAGTCACAGGAACAGATTTCTATGATGAACTACTTTCCAATAAGGGAGCAGGTACAATTACCTCGTCAAGTTCTACTTTCCTCCCACTCACTTCTTTCAAGAGAAACTCCTTCTCTAGAAAGGATCCATTATAAGCAATGAATGTCTTGCCTTAGGATCTGTGATAGAAGGTGTACCCAACAGTCTCCTTTTGGGTATCCTATGAAGACATATTTCTCCGATTTGGTTTTGAGCTTATCAGGATGAAACTTTTTCACATAAGCATCACAACCTCAAACTTTAAGAAACGACAACTTTGGTTTCTTGCTAAACCACAGTTCAGATTGTGTCGTCTCAACGGACTTAGATGGTGCCCCTTTTTTTAACGTGGATGCAGCTGTCTTTAATGCATAACCTCAAAAACGATAGTGGTAAATCGGTAAGAAACATCATAGATTTGCACTATATCTAATAAAGTACGGCTATGACATACGGACACACCATTATGCTGTGGTGTTCCGGGTGGCACGAATTTGTGAAACTATTCCACATTGTTTTAACTGAAGACCAAACTCGTAACTCAAATATTTTACCTCTGCGATCATATCGTAGAAACTTTTATTTTCTTGTCACGATGATTTTCCACTTCACTCTGAAATTCTTTGAACTGTTCAAATGTTTCAGACTTATGTTTCATCAAGTAGATATCCCCATATCTGCTGAAATCATCTTGTGAAGGTCAGAAAATAATGATACCTGCTGTAAGCCTTAATATTCATCGGACCACATACATCAGTATGTATGATTTCCAACAAATCTGTTGCTTGCTTCATTGTTCCGGAGAACGGTGTTTTAGTCATCTTGCCCATAAGGCATGGTTCGCAAGCATCAAGTGATTCATAATCAAGTGATTCCAAAATCCCATCAGCATGGAGTTTCTTCATGCGTTTTACACCAATATGACCTAAACGGCAGTGCCACAAATAAGTTGCACTATCATTATTAACTTCACATCTTTTGGTTTCAATATTATGAATATGTGTATCACTAAGACCGAGATCCAATGAACTATTTTCATTGGGTGTGTAACCATATAAGGTTTTATTCATGTAAACAGAACAACAATTTATTCTCTTACTTAAATGAATAACTGTATTACAATAAACATGATCAAATCATATTCATGCTCAACGCAAACACCAAATAACACTTATTCAGGTTCAACACTAATCCCTAAAGTATAGGGAGTGTGCGATGATGATCATATCAATCTTGGAACCACTTCCAACACACATCGTCACTTCACCCTTAACTAGTCTCTGTTCATTCTGCAACTCCCGTTTCGAGTTACTACTCTTAGCAACTGAACTAGCATCACATACTGAGGGGTTGCTATAAACACTAGTAAAGTACACATCAATAACATGTATATCAAATATACTTATGTTCACTTTGCCATCCTTCTTATCCGCCAATCACTTGGGGTAGTTCCGCTTCCAGTGACCAGTCCCTTTGCAGTAGAAGCACTTAGTCTCAGGCTTAGGACCAGACTTGGGCTTCTTCACTTGAGCAGCAACTTGCTTGCCGTTCTTCTTGAAGTTCCCCTTCTTCCCTTTTGCCCTTTTCTTCAAACTAGTGGTCTTGTCAACCATCAACACTTGATGTTTTTCTTGATTTCTACCTTCATCGATTTCAGTATCACGAAGAGCTTGGGAATCGTTTCCGTTATCCCTTGCATATCATAGTTCATCACGAAGTTCTACTAACTTGGTGATGGTGACTAGAGAATTGTGTCAATCACTATCTTATCTGGAAGATTAACTCCCACTTGATTCAAGCGATTGTAGTACCCAGACAATCTGAGCACATGCTCACTAGTTGAGCGATTCTCCTCCATCTTTTAGCTATAGAACTTGTTGGAGACTTCATATCTCTCAACTCGGGTATTTGCTTGAAATATTAACTTCAACTCTTGGAACATCTCATATGGTCCATGACATTCAAAACGTCTTTGAAGTCCCGATTCTAAGCCATTAAGCATGGTGCACTAAACTATCAAGTAGTCATCATATTGAGCTAGCCAAACATTCATAACGTCTGCATCTGCTCCTGCAATAGGTCTGTCACCTAGCGGTGCATCAAGGACATAATTTTTCTGTGCAGCAATGAGGATAAACCTCAGATCACGGATCCAATCCGTATCATTGCTACTAACATCTTTCAACACAATTTTCTCTAGGAACATATCAAAATAAACATATGAAAGCAACAACGCGAGCTATTGATCTTCAAAAGAGATATGCTAATACTACCAGGACTAAGTTCATGATAAATTAAAGTTCAATTAATCATATTACTTAAGAACTCCCACTTAGATAGACATCCCTCTAATCCTCTAAGTGATCACGTGATCCAAATCAACTAAACCATAACCGATCATCACGTGAGATGGAGTAGTTTTCAATGGTGAACATCGTTCTACTATATGATTCACACTCGACCTTTCGGTCTCCGTGTTCCGAGGCCATATCTGCATATGCTAGGCTCGTCAAGTTTAACCTGAGTATTCTGCGTGTGCAAAACTGGCTTGCACCCGTTGTAGATGGACGTAGAGCTTATCACACCCGATCATCGCATGGTGTCTGGGCACGACGAACTTTGGCAACAGTGCATACTCAGGGAGAACACTTCTTGATAATTTAGTGAGAGATCATCTTATAATGCTACCGTCAATCAAAGCAAGATAAGATGCATAAAAAGATAAACATCACATGCAATCAAAATATGTGACATGATATGGCCATCATCATCTTGTGCCTTTGATCTCCATCTTCAAAGCATCGTCATGATTTCCATCGTCACCTGCATGACATCATGATCTCCATCATCTTGATCTATATCAATATGTCGTCACATGGTCGTCTCGCCAACTATTGCTCTTGCAACTATTGCTATCGCATAGCGATAAAGTAAAGCAATTATTGGGCGCTTGCATCTTATGCAATAGACAGACAACCATAAGGCTTTTGCCAGTTGCCGATAACTTCAACAAAACATGATCATCTCATACAATAAAATTTAGCATCATGTCTTGACCATATCACATCACAACATGCCATGCAAAAACAAGTTAGACGTCCTCTACTTTGTTGTTGCAAGTTTTACGTGGCTGCTACGGGCTTAAGCAAGAACCAATCTCACCTACGCATCAAAACCACAACAATCGTTTGTCAAATAGACTCCGTTTTAACCTTCGCAAGGACCGGGCGTAGCCACACTCGGTTCAACTAAAGTTGGAGAGACAGTCGCCCGCAAGCCACCTGTGTGCAAAGCACGTCGGGGGAACCGGTCTCGCATAAGCGTACGCGTAAGGTTGGTCCGGGTCGTCTCGTCCAACAATACCGCCGAACCAAAGTATGACATGCTGGTAGGCAGTATGACTTATATCGCCCACAACTCACTTGTGTTCTACTCGTGCATATAACATCAAACCATAAAACCTAGGCTCGGATGCCACTGTTGGGGAACGTAGTAATTTCAAAATTTTCCTACGCACACGCAAGATCATGGTGATGTATAGCAACGAGGGGGAGATTCTGATCTACGTACCCTTGTAGATCGCAACGGAAGCATTGACACAACGTCGAGGAAGTAGTCGTACGTCTTCTTCCCGATCCGACCGATCCAAGCACCGTTACTCCGGCACCTCCGAGTTCTTAGCACACGTACAGCTCGATGACGATCCCCGGGCTCCGATCCAGCAAAGCTTCGGGGAGGAGTTCCGCCAGCACGACGGCGTGGTGACGATCTTGATGTTCTACTATCGCAGGGCTTCGCCTAAGCACCGCTACAATACGACCGAGGTGGAATATGGTGGCAGGGGGCACCACACATGGCTAAGGAACGATCACGTGGATCAACTTGTGTGTCTATGGGGTGCCCCCTGTCCCTGTATATAAAGGATGGAGGAGGAGGAGGCCGGTCAAGGCTAGGCGCGCCAGGTGTGGAGTCCTACTAGGACTCCAAGTCCTAGTAGGAGTCCACCAAGAGGGGAGGAAGGGAGAAGGAAGTGGAGGAGTAGGAAAGGTGGACGGCTCCCTTTTCCCTAGTCCAATTCGGACTAGAGGGGAGGGGGGGCGCAGCAGGCTTTTTCCTCTTCCCACTAAAGCCCATCAAGGCCCATTACTTCTCCGTAACTACCCGGTACTCCAAAAAATACCCGAATCACTCGGAACCTTTTCGATGTCCGAATATAGTCGTCCAATATATCGATCTTTACGTCTCGACCATTTCGAGACTCCTCGTCATGTCCCCGATCTCATCCGGGACTCCGAACTCCTTCGGTACATCAAAACTCATAAACTCATAATATAACTGTCATCGAAACCTTAAGCGTGCGGACCCTACGGTTCGAGAACAATGTAGACATGACCGAGACACGTCTCCGGTCAATAACCAATAGCGGGACCTGTATGCCCATATTGGCTCCTACATATTCTACGAAGATCTTTTTTATCGGTCAGACCGCATAACAACATATGTTGTTCCCTTTGTCATCGGTATGTTACTTGCCCGAGATTCGATCGTCGGTATCCAATACCTAGTTCAATCTCGTTACCGGCATGTCTCTTTACTTGTTCCGTAATACAACATCCCGCAACTAACTCATTAGTTGCAATGCTTGCAAGGCTTTAAGTGATGTGCATTACCGAGAGGGCCCAGAGATACCTCTCCGACAATCGGAGTGACAAATCCTAATCTCGAAATACGCCAACCCAACATCTACCTTTGGAGACACCTGTAGTACTCCTTTATAATCACCCAGTTACGTTGTGACGTTTGGTAGTACCCAAAGTGTTCCTCCGGTAAACGAGAGTTGCATAATCTCATAGTCATAGGAACATGTATAAGTCATGAAGAAAGCAATAGCAACATACTAAACGATCGGGTGCTAAGCTAATAGAATGGGTCATGTCAATCAGATCATTCATCTAATGATGTGATCCCATTAATCAAATAACAACTCTGTGTCCATGGTTAGGAAACATAACCATCTTTGATTAACGAGCTAGTCAAGTAGAGGCATACTAGTGACACTCTGTTTGTCTATGTATTCACACATGTATTATGTTTCCGGTTAATACAATTCTAGCATGAATAATAAATATTTATCATGATATAAGGAAATAAATAGTAACTTTATTATTGCCTCTAGGGCATATTTCCTTCAATAACTACTACCCACCTGAATTTCTAAACTCACTCACACCTAATGGCCTGCCTCCACATGTCCTTCGACTGAAGATTAATTGTCCTGTGATTTTACTTCGGAATCTAGATCCCTTTAACGGATTGTGCAATGGAACAAGACTTATTATCAAAGCATTTCAAGAGAACGCTATTGATGCAGAAATAATTGGCGGGCAACATGCTGGGAAAAGAGTATTCCTTCCACGAATTCCTCTATATCCTTCAGAAGATGATATACTCCCCTTCAAGTTTAAAAGAAAGCAATTTCCAATTCGACTCAGCTTTGCAATGACAATCAACAAAGCTCAAGGTCAAACTATTCCAAATGTTGGCATCTATCTTCCAGAGCCAGTGTTCTCTCATGGTCAACTCTATGTTGCTTTATCAAGAGGGATGTCAAGACAAACAACAAGAATACTTGCAAAGCCAAATAAGGAAATTGATCCATCAGGAAAAAGCACCAAAAATATTGTCTACAAAGATGTCTTGATGTAATTTACATACAGGTATTGGTGTATTACTCATTGTTACTTCTAATACTGCAAGTTTCTTTATGTTTACAAGCATAAAAATTACACATTTGCATCCATGCTTGATTCCATGACATTAGAAACATGCAATCTTGTGCGTGTGTATGTAACTTAAGGTGTTACCTGCAAGCATAGAATTGTCTCTGTTCCTCTTGCATTTTTTGTCCAAGTGCATCCTTGTGGTATAATATTTTTTCCCTTACAAATGTAATTACTGGGCAGGTTTGCAAAGCACCAAGTCCTTGTGGATGCCTGTTCTAGAAGAATGTCAAGAGCTGATCATGTCTACAATGGTGCAGTAGCAAATGGTTTTTGAAGGAAATGTCTCTGAAAATCGGGGAATGTCAGCTGTCTAGGGAAATCTGTTTTGCGAAGAAGTTTAGTCTAATCAAAACTGAAACTTTTATGTTGCAATTTGTAAATATGTTGTTACTCATTAGAGTATATTTTTTATGCTGTTCTGTAAAATCTGATAAGAAGGATAGATCTTGAGCTTTGAAGTAGATGATATATGTACACATACCAAACACAAAGAGCACATATTTTTCCTCCGTTTTTTCTTTTTGTTTGAAGACAAGTGTGTCAAACTATGAATTTCAGGAAACTCAAAAAAAGAAATCCTTGGGTGTTCCTACATTGATGGTTTGCTATGTTAAAGGCCAACCTCAGGAAGCCCTCTATCCGGTCTTAAAAAGAATATACTCCATCCAATACGAATTAACTGACGCAACCTCTATACAATGTAAGTAAGACATTGCATAGAAGCCGCGTCAATTAATTCGGATTGGAGCGAGTAACAATTTATTCCATTCGTCCTACATTAGTTGTTGTTGATACATCCGTTGTAGCGATAACTAATATGCGATAGAGGGAGTATTTTACTTATTTTGAGTCGCAAAGTTCACTTGGTGATGTTGGTGTACATTCATAAAGCTACACGTGCAAAGCACGTGCCATTTACTAGTTGTTCTTTAAACTTGCATCTTGCGGATTCCACCATTAAGAAACCTATGGGAAAAATTAATGATGTTCTTATTGTTGCAAATAGGAATTATGTGCCCGTGGATTTCATTTTTCTTGATATTGACTGCAATCCTACATGTCCTATTATTCTTGGTAGACCTTTCCTTAGAATGATTGGTGCAATTATTGATATGAAGGAAGGGAATATTAGATTCCAATTTCCGTTAAGAAAGGGCATGGAACACTTTCATAGAAAAAATTAAATTACCTTATGAATCTATTATGAGAGCCACTTATGGATTGCATACCAAAGATGATAATACCTAGATCTATCCTTACTTTTATGCCTAGCTAGGGGCGTTAAACGATAGCGCTTGTTGGGAGGCAACCCAATTTTATTTTTGTTCCTTACTTTTTGATTCTGTTTAGTAATAAATAATTCATCTAGCCTCTGTTTAGATGTGGTTTTATGCTTTTAATTAGTGTTTGTGCCAAGTAGAACCTTTGGAAAGACTTGGGGAAAGTCTTTGCGATCTTGCTGTAAAAAACAGAAACTTTAGCGCTCACGAGATTAGCTGCCATTTTTTCTGGAGAGCTCTATTTAGTTAATTATTTTTGCAGATGATTAATAGATAAATTCCTCACGTCCAGAAATTTATTTTAGAATTTTTGGGGTTCCATAAGTATTCGAAACCTACAGATTACTACAGACTGTTCTGTTTTTGATAGATTCTGTTTTTCATGTGTTGTTTGCTTATTTTGATGAATCTATGGCTAGTATTTGAGTGTATGAACCATGGAGAAGTTGGAATACAGTAGGTTTAACACCAATATAAATAAAGAATGAGTTCATTGCAGTACCTTAAGTGGTGGTTTGTTTTCTTTTACTAACGGAGCTCATGAGATTTTCTGTTTAAGTTTTGTGTTGTGAAGTTTTCAAGTTTTGGGTAAAGATTTGATGGATTATGGAACAAGGAGTGGCAAGAGCCTAATCTTGGGGATGCCCAAGGCACACCAAGGTAAAATTCAAGTACAACCAAAAGCCTAAGCTTGGGGATGCCCCGGAAGGCATCCCCTCTTTCGTCTTCTTCTATTGGTAACTTTACTTGAAGCTATATTTTTATTCACCACATGATATGTGTTTGCTTGGAGCGTCTTGTATGATTTGAGTCTGTTTTTTAGTTTACCACAATCATCCTTGCTGTACACACCTTTTGAGAGAGACACACATGAATCGGAATTTATTAGAATAATCTATGTGCTTCACTTATATCTTTTGAGCTAGATAATTTTGCTCTAGTGCTTTCGCTTATATATTTTAGAGCATGGTGGTGGTTTTGTTTTATAGAAATTATTGATCTCTCATGCTTCACTTATATTATTTTGTAAGTCCTTTAGAACAACATGGTAATTTTCTTTGGTTATAAAATTAGTCCTAATATGATAGGCATCCAAGATAAAAACCTTAAAGTGCATTAAATACTAAGAGAAGTTTGATACTATTAGAGGTGTGCTAGTTGAGTAATTGTGAAATTGAGAAATAAAGGTGGTAATATTAGAGGTGTGTTAGTTGAGTAATTGTGAAATTGAGAAATACATGTGTTGAAGTTTGGAAGTCCCGTAGCATGCACGTATGGTAAACGTTGTGTGACAAATTTGAAGCATGAAGTGTTCTTTGATTGCTTTCCTTATGAGTGGCGATCAGGGACGAGCGATGGTCTTTTCCTACCAATCTACCCCCCTAGGAGCATGCATGTGGTGCTTGGTTTTGATAACTTGTAGATTTTTGCAATAAGTATGTGAGTTCTTTATGACTAATGTTGAGTCCATGGATTATACGCACTCTCACTTTTCCATCATTGCTAGCCTCTTCGGTACCGTGCATTGCCCTTTCTCACCTTAAGAGTTGGTGCAAACTTCGCCGGTGCATCCAAATGCCGTGATATGATACGCTCTATCACACATAAGCCTCCTTATATCTTCCTCAAAACAGTCACCATACCTACCTATTATGGCATTTTCATAGCCATTCTGAGATATATTGCCATGCAACTTTCCACCGTTCCGTTTATTATGACACGCATCATCATTGTCATATTGCCTTGCATGATCATGTAGTTGACATCGTATTTGTGGCAAAGCCACCATGCTTAATTTTTCATACATGTCACTCTTGATTCATCGCATATCCCGGTACACCGCCGGAGGCATTCACATAGAGTCATATTTTGTTCTTAGTATTGAGTTGTAAGTAAATAAAGTGTGATGATCATCATTAGAGCATTGTCCCATGTGAGGAAAGGATGATGGAGACTATGATTCCCCCACAAGTCGGGATGAGACTCCGGACGAAAAAAAATCAGAAGCCGAAAAAAGAAAAAAATGAGAAGGCCCAAAAAAATAAGAGAAAAAGAGAGAAGGGACAATGTTACTATCCTTTTCCACATTTGTGCTTCAAAGTAGCACCATGATCTTCATGACAGAGAGTCTCTTATTTTGTCACTTTCATATACTAGTGGGAATTTTTCATTATAAAACTTGACTTGTATATTCCAATGATGGGCTTCCTCAAATGCCCTAGGTCTTCGTGAGCAAGAAAGTTGGATGCACACCCACTTAGTTTCTTTGATGAGCTTTCATATATTCATAGCTCTAGTGCATCTGTTGCATGGTAATCCCTACTCCTTGCATTGACATCAATCGGTGGGCATCTCCATAGCCCATTGATTAGCCGCATCAATGTGAGACTTTCTCCTTTTTTGTCTTATCACACAACCTCAATCATTATATTCTATTCCACCCACAGTGCTATGTCCATGGCTCACGCTCATATATTGCGTAAAAGTTGAAAGAGTTTGAAAAGGCTAAGTATGAAACAATTGCTTGGCTTGTCATCAGGGTTGTGCATGATGAGAGCATTTTGTGTAACAAAAATGAAGCATGGCCAAACTATATGATTTTGTAGGGATAAGCTTGCTTTGGCTATGTTATTTTGATAAGACATAATTGCTTGGTTAGCATGCTTGAAGTATTATTATTTTTATGTCAACATTAAACTTTTATGTTAAATCTTTCGGATCTGAACATTCATGCCACAATAAAGAAAATTACATTGAAGAATATGCTAGAAAGCATTCCACATCAAAAATTCTGTTTTTTATCATTTACCTACTCGAGGACGAGCAGGAATTAAGCTTGGGGATGCTTGATACGTCTCCAACGTATCTATAATTTTTTATTGTTCCATGCTATTATATATTCTATTTTGGATGTTAATGGGCTTTATTTTACACTTTTGTATTTTTTTGGGTCTAACCTACTAACCCAAGGCCCAGTGCAAATTGTTGTTTTTTTTGCCTATTTCAGTGTTTCGCAGAAAAGGAATATCAAACGGAATCCAAATGGAATGAAACATTCGGGAGAGTTATTTTTGGAACAAATGTGATCCAGAGGACTTGGATTAGACGTCAAGCAACCAATGAGGTGGCCATCAGGCAGGGGGAGCGCCAACCCCCTGGGTGCGCCCTCCCCCCTCATGGGCCCCTCGTGGCTCCACCGACCTACTTCTTCATCCTATATATGTTCATATACCCTGAAAACATCCAGCAGCACCACGAAACCCTATTTCCACCGTCGCAACCTTCTGTACCCAAGAGATCCCATCTTGGGGCCTTTTCCGGAGCTCCGTCGAAGGGGCATCGATCACGGAGGGCCTCTACATCAACTCAATGGCCCCTCCGATGATGTGTGAGTAGTTTACTTCAGACCTTCGAGTCCATAGTTATTAGCTAGATGGCTTCTTCTCTCTCTTTGGATCTCAATACAAAGTTCTCCTCGAGCTTCTTGGAGATCTATTCAATGTAACTCCTTTTGCAGTGTGTTTGTCGAGATCCGATGAATTGTGGGTTTATGATCAAGTCTATCTATGAACATATTTGATTCTTCTCTGAAATCTTTTATGTATGATTGGTTATCTTTGCAAGTCTCTTCAAATTATCAGTTTGGTTTGGCCTACTGATAACCCACAAGTATAGGGGATCAATTGTGGCCTCTTTCGATAAGTAAGAGTGTCGAACCCAATGAGGAGCTAAAGGTAGAACTAATATTCCCTCAAGTTCTATCGACCACCGATACAAATCTACGCACGCTTGACGTTCGCTTTACCTAGAACAAGTATAAAACTAGAAGTACTTTGTAGGTGTTTTTGGATAGGTTTGCGAGATAATAAAGAGCACATAAATAAAAATAGGGGCTTTTTAGATAAAGAAGCAATAAAGTTAATATAGCGAGTGTGAAAAAGTGGTGGTAGGAGTTGTGAAATTGTCCCTAGGCAAATGACTACTTTACTAGACCGATAGCAAGTTTTATGTGGGAGAGGCCACTACTAGCATGTCATCCCTGACTTGGAATTCTATGAACTTATGATTGGAACTATTAGCAAGCATCCGGAACTACTAACGTTCATTAAGGTAAAACCCAACCATAGCATTAAGATAAATTGGCCCCCCTTCAATCTCGTATGCATCAATTTCTATGCTAGGTTGAATCTTCTGTCACTCTTGCCCTCCAATACATAGTCCTATCAATATACAACTAACCCTATGGTGTGATACACACGCGCGCTCATATGATGGGCACCAAAGGACACAACATAACCACAAGCAAATTAAAACAATCATAGTAATTCACGAATCACCGATAGGACAACGAAAATCTACTCAGACATCATAGGATGGCAACACATCATTGGATAATAATATGAAGCATAAAGCACCATGTTCAAGTAGAGGGTACAACGGGTTGCGGGAGAGTGGACCGATGTAGATAGAGGGGGGAAGGTGATGGAGATGTTGGTGAAGATGGCGTAGGTGAAGATCACGGTGATGATGATGGCCCCGGCGACGTTCCGGCGCCACCGGAAGTGAGGGGGAGAGAGCCTCCCTTCTTCTTCTTCCTTGACCTTCTCCCTAGGTGGGAGAAGGGTTTCCCCTCTAGTCCATGGTCTCCATGGCGTGGGAGGGGCGAGATCCCCTAAGATATTGGATCTGTCTCTCTGTCTCTCTCTGTTTCTGCGTTCCCTGATTCTGCCCTTTCACCGTTTCTTAAATTCTCGGAGATCCGTAACTCCGATTGGGTTGAAACCTTTGCTCCGATTTTTTCCCGAAAATTAGCTTTCTTGCGGCCGAAGAAGAGCTGTAGCTGCCTTACGGGGAGGCCACAAGGGTCAGGGGTGCGCCCAGCGGGCGCACCCCTGCCTCGTGGCTCCCTCGGGCACCGTCTCGCGTTGATTTTCTTCCCATATTTCACATATATTCCAAAAATAATCTCTGTATGTTTTTATCCCGTTTTGTCTCCGTTTGATATGGATTTTCTGCGAACAAAAAACATGCAACAAACAGGAACTGGCACTGGGCACTGGATCAATATGTTAGTCCCCAAAAATAGTATAAAAAGTTGCCAAAAGTATATGAAAGTTGTATAATATTGGCATGGAACAATCAAAAATTATAGATACGACGGAGATGTATCAGCATCCCCAAGCTTAATTCCTGCTCGTCCTCGAGTAGGTAAATGATAAAAAAGATAATTTTTGATGTGGAATGCTACCTAGCATAATCTTGATCATGTAATCTAATCATGGCATGAATATTAAGACACGAGTGATTCGAAGCAATAGTCTATCATTTGACATTAAGACAATAATACTTTAAGCATACTAATAAAGCAATCATGTCTTTTCAAAATAACGTGGCCAAAGAAAGTTATCCCTACAAAATCATATGGTCTGGCTACGCTCCATCTTCACCACACAAAATATTCAAATCATGCACAACCCCGATGACAAGCCAAGCAATTGTTTCATACTTTTGATGTTCTCCAACCTTTTTAACTTTCACGCAATACATGAGCGTGAGCCATGGACATAGCACTATGGGTGGAATAGAATATGATGGTGGAGGTTGTGTGGAGAAGACAAAAAGGAGAAAGTCTCACATCGACGCGGCTAATCAATGGGCTATGGAGATGCCCATTAATTGATGTCAATGAGAGGAGTAGAAATTGCCATGCAACGGATGCACTACGAGCTATAAGTGTATGAAAGCTCAAACTGGAAACTAAGTGGGTGTGCATCCAACTTGCTTGCTCATGAAGACCTCGGGCATTTGAGGAAGCCCACCATCGGAATATACAAGCCAAGTTCTATAATGAAAATTCCCACTAGTATATGAAAGTGATAACTCAAGAGACTCTCCATATGAAGAACATGGTGCTACTCTGAAGCACAAGTCTGGTAAAAGGATAGTAAGATTGTCCCTTCTCTTTTTTCTCTCATTTTTTAATTTTTTTCTTCTTTTTTTCTATTTTTTTGGTGGGATTCTTTGGCCTCTTTTATTTTTTTGTGGACTTCTTTGGCCTCTTTTATTTTTTTGTAAAGTCCGGAGACTCATCCCAACTTGTGAGGGAATCATAGCTTCCATCATCCTTTCCTCACATGGCACAATGCTCTAATAATGATGATCATCACACTTTTATTTACATACAACTCAATATTACAACTCGATACTGGAACAAAAATATGACTCTATATAAATGCCTCTGGCGGTGTACCGGGATGTGCAATGATCTAGCGTAGCAATGGCATCAAAAAACTGACAAGCCATGAAAACATCATGCTATCTATCTGATACGTCTCCAACGTATCTATAATTTTTTATTGTTCTATGCTATTATATTATCTATTTTGGATGTTAATGGGCTTATTTTTACACTTTTATATTATTTTTAGGACTAACCTATTAATCGGAGGCCCAACCCAAATTGCTGTTTTTTTGCCTATTTTAGAGTTTCGCCGAAAAGGAATATCAAACGGAGTCCAAACGGAATGAAACCTTCGGGAATGTTATTTTTGGAACAAACGTGATCCAGGAGACTTGGAGTGGACGTCAAGAATCAATCGAGGAGGCCATGAGGCAGGGGGCGCGCCCACCCCCCCTAGGCGCGCTCTCCACCCTCGTGGGCCCCTCATTGCTCCACCGACATACTTCTTCCTCCTATATATATATCCATATACCCCGCAAACATCCAGGAGCACCACGAAAACCTGATTCCACCGCCGCAACCTTCTGTACCCAAGAGATCCCATCTTGGGGCCTTTTCCGGAGCTCCGCCGGAGGGGGCATTGATCACGGAGGGCCTCTACATCAACTCCATGGCCCCTCCGATGATGTGTGAGTAGTTTACTTCAGACCTTTGGGTCCATAGCTAGTAGCTAGATGGCTTCTTCTCTCTCTTTAGATCTCAATACAAAGTTCTCCTCGATTCTCTTAGAGATCTATTCGATGTAATCTTCTTTTGCGGTGTGTTTGTCGAGATCCGATGAATTGTGGGTTTATGGTCAAGTTTATCTATGAACAATATTTGAATCTTCTCTGGATTCTAAGGATGATTGGTTTATCTTTGCAAGTCTCTTCGAATTATCAGTTTGGTTTGGCCTACTAGATTGATCTTTCTTGCAATGGGAGAAGTGCTTAGCTTTGGGTTAAATCTTGCGGTGCTCAATCCCAGTGACAGAAAGGGAAACGACACATATTGTATTGTTGCCATCGAGGATAAAAAGATGGGGTTTACATCATACAACATGAGTTTATCTCTCTACATCATGTCATCTTGCTTAAGGCGTTACTCTGTTCTTATGAACTTAATACTCTAGATGCATGCTGGATAGCGGTCGATGTGTGGAGTAATAGTAGTAGATGCAGGCAGGAGTCGGTCTACTTGTCTCGGACGTGATGCCTATATACATGATCATACCTAGATATTCTCATAATTATTCACTTTTCTATCAATTGCTCGACAGTAATTTGTTCACCCACTGTAATACTTATGCTATCTTGAGAGAAGCCACTAGTGAAACCTATGGCCCCCGGGTCTATTCTCCATCATACAAGTTTCCAATCTACTTTATTTTGCTATCTTTTACTTTCAATCTATATCATAAAAATACCAAAAATATTTATCTTATTATTATCACCTCTATCAGATCTCACTCTTGCAAGTGGCCGTGAAGGGATTTACAACCCCTTTATCGCGTTGGTTGCGAGGTTCTTATTTGTGTGTGTAGGTACAAGGTGACTCGCGCGTGGTCTCCTAATGGATTGATACCTTGGTTCTCAAAAACTGAGGGAAATACTTACGCTGCTCTAATGCATCACCCTTTCCTCTTTAAGGGAAAACTAATGCAGTGCTCAAGAGGTAGCACTATCTTACGATCTTGCAAAGCAATATGACAATAAATGCTCAAGTCATGTATATGATGATGATGGAAGTTGCATGGCAATATATCTCGGAATGGCTATGGAAATGCCATAATAGGTAGGTATGGTGGCTGTTTGAGGAAGATATAAGGAGGCTTATGTGTGATAGAGCGTATCGTATCACGGGGTTTGGATGCACCGGCGAAGTTTGCACCAACTCTCGAGGTGAGAAAGGGCAATGCACGGTACCGAAGTGGCTAGCAATGATGGAAGGGTGAGAGTGTGTATAATCCATGGACTCAACATTAGTCATAAAGAAATCACATACTTATTGCAAAAATCTATTAGTCATCGAAACAAAGTACTACGCGCATGCTCCTAGGGAGATAGATTGGTAGGTAAAGACCATCTCTCGTCCCCGACCGCCACTCATAAGGAAGACAATCAATAAATACCTCATGCTCCGACTTCATCACATAACGGTTCACCATACGTGCATGCTACGGGAGTCACCAACTTCAACACAAATATTTCTACAATCCACAACTACCTACTAGCATGACTCTAATATCACCATCTTTATATCGCAAAACTATTGCAAGGAATCAAACATATCATATTCAGTGATCTGCAAGTTTTATGTAGGATTTTATGACTAACCATGTGAATGACCAATTCCTGTCATCTCTCTAAATAGACATAAGTGAAGAAAGAGAGTTTAATTCTTTCTACAAAATATATGCCTACGCTCTAACAAATATAAGTGAAGCAAAAGAGCATTCTACAAATGGCGGTTTTCTACGTGAAGAGAAATAGGTAATCCAAACTTCAAATGATATAAGCGAAGCACGTGAAGCATTCTATAAAGTCATACTCAAAAGATTTAAGTGAAGTGCAGAGAGCATTCTATAAATCAACCAAGGACTATCTCATACCAGCATGGTGCATAAAAGAAAAATTAAAACTAATTGCAAAAGACGCTCCAAGATTGCACATATCGCATGAATGAAACGAATGCGAAAACATACCGATACTTGTTGAAGAAAGATGGGATGCCTTCTGGGGCATCCCCAAGCTTAGACGCTTGAGTATCCTTGAATATTTACTTGGGGTGCCTTGGGCATCCACAAGCTTGAGCCCTTTCCTCTCCTTCTTCTCCTCACATCGAGACATCCTCGATCTTCGAACACTTCATCCACACAAAACTCAACAGAAAGCTCGATAAGATCCGTTAGTATAATAAAGCAAATCACTACTCTAAGTACTGTTGTAAACCAATTCATATTTCTTTTTTGCATTACAGCTACTGTAATATAACTTTTCCATGGCTTAATCCACTGATATAAATCGATAGTTTCATCAAAACAAGCAAACTATGCATCAAAAACAGAATCTGTCTAAAACAGAACAGTCTGTAATAATCTGAACATTCACCATGCCTCTGGTACTCAAAAACTTCAACCGAAATTAGTAAAAATAAACAATTTGTATAGAAAGACAGTGCAAAAAAATTTAGAACCGTTTGACGTTCCAGTAAAAAATGTAAAATCGCGCACTACAGCCAAAGTTTCTGTCCAGCACCGTACAAACCAACAAGCATCTAAAACATCCTAAAGGCAAACCTTGGCACATTATTTTTATTACACAATGGAATTGTACAAGGGGATAATTATTTTTGTTGAAAAGTTTCTGTAATCAAGATTCACAAAGTTTCCATGAGCATGAACAAAGTTCAAGGAGCTCCCCCACTTCAACAATGCTTGTCTCTCTCACTTTCACTTCCTTTTTGAAAACGTTTTGGGTTCCCCTCTTTATTTTTTTGTGTTTAAACTTTATAAAAGCACACAACAGAAATAAATGACTCTCTAAAACTTTCGGGTTGTCCCCCTGGCAGTGCTTTCTTTAAAGCCATTAAGCTAGGCATATAGTGCTCAAGTAATGGATCCACCCGAATCCCAAGGTATATCAATGCCAATTTTAATTAACAATGATTTGTAATTTATTAGTGAGCACAAAGTAACATATATCATGTAATGACGAAGTCTAACTCTCTTCCTATGCATCGGCATGTCATAAAAGAACAATTCATGCACACATAGTAAAGGCCAATGCATAGTATAAACAGTTTCTTGCAATTTTATCATATTGGAAACATGGAGAGGCGGAGATGTAGTTCCTCTCTCATAATAATTGCAAGTAGGAGCAGCAAGCACATACATATTATATCTATCAAAATCATCATGTGTAGTAGTAAAACGCAACCCATCTATCTATCTATACCTATACTAATTACAGACTCCCAAGTAATTACCATGTAAATCAGAAATTAGGAGCCGTTCATTTGGTGGGACCAAGTTATTACGGTATAGATCTGATTAGAGACTCCATACAAATTCACCCAAAAAAAGAGATTCCATAAATATAACACTTTATTCATAATCAGATAATGGGCCCAACTTAGGCTCCACGTTTAACCCTAAAGATAAGAGAATATTGTCCATCCGATCTAATTTCTCCCCATCCGATTAATAAAATTTGCATTGCATAAGTTCTGTCAAAAAAAAAGTTTGCATTGCATACGTAGCTCTCCACCAAACATACGTTTCCAAAGCATCTCCCTCTATTGGCAGCGACCAGATCTTCTCGGTTATGTAGGAAAAGAGAAGGGAAAAAGGTACACATCTGCCTCTTTCTAATGGCCATCAATTTGATGATCGAAGCCGCCGCCTGCATCTCTCCACGGATGAGTTGTCAGATATCACCTAGCTTGGCCGCTCTCCAACTGCCAGGCGTTGCCCCTACTGATCACGTTCTTCTTGCCCAGTTTCCTACAAGGAGCGGTCTGGTTGAATCCCATGAGAGAAGAAGTTTTGAAGTGGTACGATGGGGACTCACTGCAGCTGCAGCTAGGAGGAAGATAGCTTAACGCTAGCAAGGAATTAATGCATTTATTTGCTTGCTTGGGAATTCATTGGGTTTGAATCTTTTCTGTTGATTCCCATGAGCCATGAGAGAAGTCTTGAAGCAGTACGATGGGGACTTGGTGCACCTGCAGCTTGGAGCAAGATCAATGGCTTAATGGTAGCAAGGAATTAACGCCTTGATTGGCTTGCTGGGAATTTATAGCGTTTGAATTTGTTCTGGTCTGTAGCAAAATTGCTCCGATTCACACAAAGTAAACTTGCTAGCTCGAATAGAATACAAGTTTTATAATATCTCGATGATATTATTTTACTGTCTGGAGGGTCTGAAGCAAAGAAGTACCATAGTTGATTGCCGCTTGAGAAGGATTTATTGTCAAGGTTTCCAGATCATGGTTGTGGTTGGCTGGGAGCATGTTTCTCTGTCACATTCTTCATGTTCTTTCACATACTTATTTTCCTTTGGAAGTTGGGTTACAGAAGGTGAAGCGTTGTGAGGGCAACTATTGGCCAGAGGTAGATTCATATTCTGCTCCTACTTGGTTTGGTCTCAACATCCTTGACGTACGCTCATATGTATGTATCTCCAGATGAAGCAAGAATTTTTTTCTTCTTGAAAAAAAAACAGATACACTCAATGCTATTAATCATGCAGGTTTGAACTAGGTGATTACAATACGTCCTCAAACCTGATGTTTGATATATTGCCTTCTATGTCAACAACAACTTTCAGTCCATGTCATTCTCTTTGGAGTCTTTAAATATACGGTTTTGAATAGATACTTCACGGATTCATCGCACAAAAAGTGTTTATCTTTGCTGTCCCATATTATGTAAGTGCAGATGCATGCAAAAACTGTTATAAATAAAATGAGTTTGCAATACATCTAAAATCGGTTTGATTTGTAACCACAACCCCTATATCTTGCCTAGCCATCCCAATACAAATATGTCCCCTATTATGAATTAATACAAGGGGTTACCTTACAGACATGGTAGCAGAAGGCAAGAAGTAACCAAAGCCTGTAAGAAAGCAAGAAGTCAATTGTGTGGCTTTGCATATGTAATGTGAGACAGTGTTGTTCATGATTGGAAAAGTGACCGAACTAAAATACGCAGAAATTTTTGGCGGAAACTTATATTGTCTTACCTTTCCGCTGATACGTTATCTGTGTTGTCAATGTTTCCTTTTCGCAAAGGTTCTGTCAATGTTTTAGATCACTTTATCCAATTTTACCATGAACTGAAAATGCAGAAACAGACAGGGAGAGATACTGTTGGGAAGCAACATCACAGATTTGAGATGAGAAAACTATAGAGTATAGCCACGATTACAGCACCAGCTCGAGGTGAAAACTGCAGCTAGAAAGGGAGCCGCTAGCAGAGACAAGTTTGGTCGACGAGGAGGAAGCCATTCGTACTTGCCATGGCGGCAACAATGGCTGCATGGAGACCAATGAGGATAAGGTAAAACAAACAATGATGGCAATGGAAGGCTGAGGGCGAGATAATGACTAGGCTGCTAATTAAATCGATCTTTCTCTATCTGTCTGCTGACCCACCCCCCGTAACATATGAATAGGTGCCTCGGACATAGGCAATGTGTCTCTCATGAGGAAAAACGAATCAGTGGTGTGTTGCACTATGACTTAACAGATTTGATCCATTTGTTTTTCCAGTAGATCTCCATATAATCCAATGCTTCTGATGGAACCTTTAGTTTTTTTTTGCGCTTTCCATATTGATGCAAGCAACCCTGGTGGTAATTAAAAGAGCTAGATTGTGGCGTTCAAAGCAAGAATGTCGTCTAGCGTTTCACATTCAGACATGTAAGTATCTCGATTTTGCTTTTACTCGCCGGTCAGTATGCAATTATGCATAGTGGTGTTTGCATCATCCCTAAAGTCCCAACAAAAAAAGCTTTAATGGCTTATTTGTGTTTTACAATCGTTACTTTTCAGGCTATCTAAATAATCCTGTCATGTTGCTTCATATATTATCATTTGTAGATACCAATTTAGTTAGTAATGTGTTTTGACGTGAGATTATGGTTCTCAACAAATGTAATAAAATTTACGTGTTCGTATCATGCCACTAACTCAGATTTGTGATCTCAAGGATGATAATAGATATACGATGTGAACCATGTTGTTTGATTTGCTTTAAGAATTATTTTAGGAAGTTCCTCCGTTTAGTTGACTACTATTCAGATGTGGTATGCTAAATAATACATGTGTTTATACATACCCATATATTATATACACGTGGGTATAGTGATTTTAGTCACATTTGTAGCGTCATAGACCATCGATCATGTGGCACCGAATTATAATGTCTTGGATAAAAGAAAGAGTATTATATATTCAACCAAAAAAACTAATGCTACATGTGAAAGAAAACAGTCCTTGGCCAACAAAATATATTATCGTCATAGATTTCCCTCGGTTAGTATTGAAGGAAACGGTGTTGGCCAACAAAACATAGTAACATTAGAAATTTCAGTCAATTAGTATTGATCTACATATCCGCAAAAAAATTACTAAACGTGAAAAAATGAATCCTTGGCCAACAAAACGTAACAGGTTTAGAGATTTCTCTAGGTTAGTGTTATTTACACAGCCACAAAAAAAATACTACACATGAGAAAAGGAGACCTTGGTTAACAAAACATATACCAACTTTAGAGATCTCCCTCGATCAGATCTGTCCATCTCATCCCATGTATCCCCGTAGAGAAGTCCAATCTCTTGACCGCAGCCATACAATATCGTGAGTGACCAAGCACAGATAGACTGTGTACCTTAAATTGAAAGGAAATGTTGCTTTTTTCTTGGATCAGTGACCACAAATCATTCAGATAGAACTGGTACATGTTGTCTCTTGCGCATTCGAGTTCAAACCATTTATTTTGTTTTGTGGCTTTTATAGCACTGGAGCTTGCACCGAAGGATGAGAAGGTGTGGCATGTTGAGATGATGGCTTCATCCCTTAGAATTTAGTACTTCCGTTCCGGACTGCGTTTGAACTTAAAACTAAGTGGTGTGTACGATTTCCCTTGCAGGTGTAATTACCCATATACGAATTTAATGCATTTTTGTGAGGGTTCGTCATTCAGCCAGTTACTGGAACCAATCTAATGTTTCACTGTGCCAGATCATTTCAATTAGTATAGCTAATGATGTTGCTGGATTAGCAAATCAATCTGGTTGTCTTCGTCTCTTCGACAACACATGAAGCCTATATCATGTGAAGCATATATGATGTTATCATACATTTTGTCGGATCAATTGTTATCCAACACTTTAAATCAGTTTTTTATTTTTCTGGTGTCTTTGTCTTCTCCATTAGTAAATCTCACGCCCTTTAGATATAAATTATTAAATTTGTTCACATTCTCTCTTTTTAGTTTATATTCATGTGGGTTGTGTACAAGAAGTCAACCAGTGATATAAGTTTGGACAATCGCCAGAGTCACCTGTGGTGGTTGTCATGCCTAGACGAATCAAGACTCAAAGCCCATGTGTGCAACTGTAGGTACTTAATGACAACCGACATGTAATTGGCAGTTTTGCATTGGACCATGCTAACCAAATTGAGATGCGGCCATATGTGCTACAAATCTGCCTATTTCCAATATCTCAGTAATTTTTCTAATCCACTTTCAGCATGCATGGTGATGCCGGACACAAAGCTGTTGCTTGCACTGTGTCATGACCAAGGATGAATACACATGGTGAGGATCGATGGTCGATGAGGTATGAGTTCGTTTTTTATTTTAAATGAGGAAATAAATATTCTGTGTTTTAGTAATTCTTCCTTCACACAGTACCAGATGAAAACTAGACTGAATAATTTCTCTTATTTGAGCTGGTCTTTGAAAAATGCATGCCTATGACTATCAGTAGACGTACAAGTCCAATGCTCGCCCGTTATTCAATTTTTTTAATTTGTATTTGTATTATGGACTGCTGCAAAAATCATGATGACAATGACCAAACGATTTAAAGTTCCTCTTATATCTAAGCAAAATATGGCGACTTATACAAGGGGAAAATCTGGAGCAACCATCCCGGCCTATTTGTTCAGTAAAAACGCACAATAGCATGATGTGGCCTGTAATTAAACTTTGAAGTACATTTTTCGCATAAGTCCATCATCGATGTTGTACATGTATACTATCCAAGTCCCAAATTTAAATTCTACATATACGCAAATATGTGGTTCAGGTGCATGTAATAAAAATCACTATATGTAAGGATCTTTGGTATCATGTTCACAAAAGCTCTCTAGAGGTTGTGGCATGCATTCTTCAAATTCCAGATGTAAAGTGTGTTCTTTCTTTAATTTCAACTTATTTGTTCTACCGTTTCTTAGCTACATATCTCACTTGGATATGTTGTGTACTTTGTTTACCAATTGTTTTCTTGACCCAATTTATATGAAGCATATATGAAGAGGCAATGCAACCATAGGAAGTAAGTAACAATATTCTTTTATTTCTTTTCCTAGATTGAATTTACAAAGGAAGCAATCGTTTCTCACCGAGGAAAACATAAGATTTGCTAAGCACGCCGTATGAATAGGTCTATGCAAGTAGGTAGTAGTTAGTCGACTTTACATGCTACTGGGATGAGATAAAAAAATCTTCCTTCCTCATACTTATAATGTGCTTATATTATGTTATCTCAGCGTAAACTATTTTTAGGCGCCACTTTATTAATTAAGGTGGGTAAGTCCAACTACCTCAATATACAATCAAATGCAATATTAATTAACTAGCCCGTGCGAATGCACGGGGTGGCGACTAGTCAATATAATCCTTAATAAGGGCAAACTTCTCCGATATAGTGTAGTCGGGAGAATTCAAATAGATAATAGGACTATCATGCGTGGGTGCAATAGCAACAATTTCATGTTTAACATAGGGAACTATAGCAAGTTCATGTCCATAATCATAATTCATATTGGCATCTTGGCCACAAGCATAGCGAGCATCATCAAAAAGGGATATTTCAAGAGAATCAACGGGATCATAACAGTCATCATAGCAATCATCATTCGGTAAGCACGAAGGGAAATTAAACAATGTATGAGTTGAAGAGTTACTCTCATTAGAAGGTGGGCACGGGTGATCTATCTGCTCTTCCTCCTTTTGTTCTTCGCTCTCCTCCTTGTCTTTTTCATCCAATGATCACAATGTCATTAATTTCTTCTTCCATAGACTCCTGCAAAATATTAGTCTCTTCTTGGACAGCGGAGACTCTCTCAATAAAATCATCAATATCGGAATTGAATTCATAATTCTCATAGCAATATGTAAGGATAGCTAAATTTTCATGTCTATAAACTGAATCATCAAAATTTTCACAGTCTTTAAACAAAGATTCAATTTCATAAGCACCCATAAAAGCAACAAATTCTTCTATTTGTTCCACATCATAATAATCATATATACCATTAGCATAAGAAGCCAAGGTTTTATCATCATTAAATTTGCATGAAAAGCGAAGGTGTGGAGCCTTCATCCTAGAGCAACAAGTATAATCATATATCAAACATAGTTCTTGAGCATACCACTGCAACATATGAATTTGATACCATAATAGTTTCCCTTTTTGAGTCAAGCGATAATCCCTAAAGTATTCACGTTGATCCAACATGTCTCCCATAACATAATTGAATGGGGTTTTCTCAGGATTATCAAAGTAGTACATAATATTTTTCACATAACCAGCATCGAGGGTTTTAGGAGGTTCCCCATCTCCATGAGTAGCAGGTACACCTAATTTTTTTGGTATTTCGTGTTCCATATCCATAACTAAAGATAGAGAACAACTTAGAACAGAAAATTAAAATTACTTAGTGATAAAGCAAACAAGCACACACGAGAATGTTCACCCCACGCTATGGCTCCCCGGCAACGACGCCAGAAAAAGGTCTTGATAACCCACAAGTATAGGGGATCAATTATAGCCTCCTTCGATAAGTAAGAGTGTCGAGCCCAACGAGGAGCTAAAGGTAGAACAAATATTACGTCAAGTTCTATCGACCACCGATACAACTCTACGCATGATTGACGTTTGCTTTACCTAGAACAAATATAAAACTAAAAGTACTTTGTAGGTGTTTTTGGATAGGTTTGCGAGATAATAAAGAGCACGTAAATAAAAATAGGGGCTGTTTAGATAAATAAGCAATAAAGTTAGTATAGCGAGTGTGGAAAAGTGGTGGTAGGAGTTGTGAAATTGTCCCTAGGCAAATGACTACTTTACTAGACCGATAGCAAGTTTTATGTGGGAGAGGCCACTGCTAGCATGTCATCCCTGACTTGGAATTCTATGCACTTATGATTGGAACTATTAGCAAGCATCCGCAACTACTAACGTTCATTAAGGTAAAACCCAACCATAGCATTAAGATAAATTGGTCCCCCTTCAATCCCGTATGCATCAATTTCTATGCTAGGTTGAAGCTTCTGTCACTCTTGCCCTCCAATACATAGTCCTATCAACATACAACTAACCCTATGGTGTGATCCGCGCGTGTGCTCAGATGATGGGCACCAAACGATAGCAACATAACCACAAGAAAATTAAACCAATCATAGTAATTCACCAATCACCGATAGGACAACGAAAATCTACTCAGACATCATAGGATGGCAACACATCATTGGATAATATGAAGCATAAAGCACCATGTTCAAGTATAGGGTGCAACGGGTTGCGGGAGAGTGGACTGCTATAGATAGAGAAGGGAAGGTGATGGAGATGTTGGTGAAGATGGCATAGGTGTTGGTGAAGATCATGGTGATGATGATGGCCCCGGCGGTGTTCCGGCGCCACCGGAAGTGAGGGGGAGAGAGCCCCCCCTTCTTCTTCTTCCTTCACCTTCTCCCTAGGTGGGAGAAGGGTTTCCCCTCTGGTCCATGGTCTCCATGGCGTGGGAGGGGCGAGAGCCCCTCCGAGATTGGATATGTCTCTCTGTCTCTCTCTGTTTATGCATTCCCTGATTCTGCCCTTTCACCGTTTCTTAAATTCCTGGAGATCCGTAACTCCGATTGGATTGAAACCTTCGCTCCGATTTTTTCTGAAAATTAGCTTTCTTGTGGCCGAAGAAGAGTAGTAACTGCCTTACGGGAGGGCCATGAGGGTCAGGGGTGTGCCTGGGGGGCGCCCACCTGCCTCGTGGCTCCCTCGGGCACCGTCTCGCGTTAATTTTCTTCCCATATTTCACATATATTCCAAAAATAATCTCCATCTGTTTTTATCCCGTTTGGACTCCGTTTGATATGGATTTTCTGCGAAACAAAAAACATGCAACAAAGAGGAACTGGCACTGGATCAATATGTTAGTCCCCAAAAATAGTATAAAAAGTTGCCAAAAGTATATGAAAGTTGTATAGTATTGGCATGGAACAATAAAAAATTGTAGATACGACGGAGACATATCACCTACTAGATTGATCTTTCTTGCAATGGGAGAAGTGCTTAGCTTTGGGTTCAATCTTGCGGTGCTCAATCCCAGTGACAGAAAGGGAAACAACACGTAATATTGTTGCCATCGAGGATAAAAAGATGGGGTTTATATCATATTGCTTGAGTTTATCCATCTACATCATGTCATCTTACCTAATGTGTTACTGAAAGTGCAACTATCGCTAGGTGGTTTTGGTAATTCCTAACAACATATAGCTCATTGAGCTAATGCTATTCCAACATTAATATTTCAGGAAAAGCTCAATGAATGGCATGGCATGGATGAGGAAAGTGGACCCCTCAAAATACTAAGGACAAAAAGTTTGGCTCAAGCTCAAAGCTCAAGACTCTACATTTTATATTTTAGTGATTCAAGATCACATTGAGTCTATAGGAAAAGCCAATACTATCAAGGAGGGATGAGGTGTTGCTTGATGAGGTTCTTGCTTCATAGTGCTTAGTGATATGCTTCAAAACCCTCAACTACCTTCCCACATCCACATATGACCTAAACCAAAAGTCAAACTTGGCCCCACCGATTCTTTCTATCCGGCGCCACCGAGTTCAGATGTCATAGCCACTGCCACAAACCCTAGGCAAATCGGTCTCACCGATAGGGATCTCGGTCACACCGAGATGGGGTTGTAATGTCTCGGTTTCCCTTCGTAACGTTTCGGTCCTACCGAGATGAGAGACCGGTCCCACCGAGATTGCAATGTAAACTCTCTGTTTCCCTTTTGTAACATTTCGGTCCCACCGAAATGAGCGATCGGTCCCATCGAGTTTACCTGACCAACTCTCTGGTTAGCTTATTACCAAAATTGGTTCCACCGAGTTTGTGTAATAGGTCACTCCGAGATTAAGTTATGCCCTAACCCTAACCATACCGGTCCTACCGAGTTGCATCTCAGTCCCACCGAAAATCCTAACGGTCACTAGGTTTGCTAAATCGGTCCGACCGAGTTTCTCATTTCGTTCTCACCGAGATTGGTAAATTGTGTGTAACGGTTAGTTTTTGTGTGGAGGCTATATATACCCCTCCACCCACTCTTCTTTCGTGGAGAGAGCCATCAGAACATTCCTACACTTCCAATACACATTTTCTGAGAGAGAACCACCTACTCATGTGTTGAGGCCAAGATATTCCATTCCTACCATATGAATCTTGATCTCTAGCCTTCCCCAAGTTGCTTTCCACTCAAATCTTCTTTCCACCAGATGCAAATCCTATGAGAGAGAGTTGAGTGTTGGGGAGACTATCATTTGAAGCACAAGAGCAAGGAGTTCATCATCAACACACCATTTGTTACTTCTTGGAGAGTGGTGTCTCCTAGATTGGCTAGGTGTCACTTGGGAGCCTCTGACAAGATTGTGGAGTTGAACCAAGGAGTTTGTAAGGGCAAGGAGATCGCCTACTTCGTGTAGATCTACCGCTAGTGAGGCAAGTCCTTCGTGGGCGATGGCCATGATGGGATAGACAAGGTTTCTTCTTCGTGGACCCTTCGTGGGTGGAGCCCTCCGTGGACTCGCGCAACCGTTACCCTCCGTGGGTTGAAGTCTCCATCAACGTGGATGTACGATAGCACCACCTATCGGAACCACGACAAAAACATCCGTGTCTCCAATTGCGTTTGAATTCTCCAAACCCTTCCCTTTACATTCTTGCAAGTTGCATGCTTTACTTTCCGCTGCTCATATACTCTTTGCATGCTTGCTTGAATTGTTTTAGGATTGCTTGACTTATCCAAAGTTGCGAAAATCTGCCAAGAACTAAAATTGTGAAAAGGCTAGATTTTTATTTGGTCAAGTAGTCTAATCACCCCCCCCTCTAGACATACTTTCGATCCTACAAGTGGTATCAGAGCCTTGGTCTCCATTTTCTTTGATTTCCATAGCTTTTGGTGGTAATAGCCTTGGTTTCACAACCTAGGAGAGTATGGCGTCTAGCGAGGGAAATTACCACCATAGAGGTCCTTACTTTGATGGCACTAATTTTGCTAGTTGGAAGCATAAGATGAAAATGCATATTCTTGGACATAACCCCGCCGTTTGGGCTATTGTGTGTGTTGGCTTGCAAGGTGAACTCTGTTGGAATATGCCCTGGAGGCAATAATAAAATGATTATTATTATATTTCTTTGTTCATGATAATTGTCTATTATTCATGCTGTAATTGTGTTATCCGGAAATCGTAATACATGTGTGAATACATAGACCACAACACGTCCCTAGTGAGCCTCTAGTTGACTAGCTCGTTGATCAAAAGATAGTCATGGTTTCCTGACTATGGACATTGGATGTCATTGATAACGGGATCACATCATTAGGAGAATGATGTGATGGACAAGACCCAATCCTAAGCATAGCTCAAAGATTGTGTAGTTCGTTTGCTATAGCTTTTCCGAATGTCAAGTATCATTTCCTTAGACCATGAGATTGTGCAACTCCCAGATACCGTAGGAGTGCTTTGGGTGTGCCAAACATCACAACGTAACTGGGTGACTATAAAGGTACACTACGGGTATCTCCGAAAGTGTCTGTTGGGTTGGCACGAATCGAGACTGGGATTTGTCACTCCATATGACGGAGAGGTATCTCTGGGCCCACTCGGTAATGCATCATCATAATGAGCTCAATGTGACCAAGTGGTTGATCACGGGATCATGCATTACGGTACGAGTAAAGTGACTTGCCGGTAACAAGATTGAACGAGGTATTGGGATACCGACGATCGGGTCTCGGGCAAGTAACGTACCGATTGACAAAGGGAATTGTATACGGGATTGATTGAATCCTCGACATCGTGGTTCATCCGATGAGATCATTGTCGGTGTCAAAACCGGCGGATCTCGGTTAGGGGGTCCCGAACTGTGCGTCTAGGCCGGATGGTAACATGAGGCAAGGGACACAAAGTTTTACCCAGGTTTGGGCCCTCTTAATGGAGGTAAAACCCTATGTCCTGCTTGATTAATATTGATGATATGGGTAGTACAAGAGTAGATCTACCACGAGATCGGAGAGGCTAAACCCTAGAAGCTAGCCTATGGTATGATTGTTGTTCTGTATGTCGTCCTACGGACTAAAACCCCGTGGTTTATATAGACACCGGAGAGGGTTAGGGTTACACAAAGTCGGTTACAACGGTAGGAGATCTATATATCCGTATCGCCAAGCTTGCCTTCCACGCCAAGGAAAGTCCCTTCCGGACACGGGACGAAGTCTTCAATCTTGTATCTTCATAGTCCAGGAGTCCGGCTGAAGGTATAGTCCGGCCATCCGGACACCCCCTAATCCAGGACTCCCTCAGTAGCCCCTGAACCAGGCTTCAATGACGACGAGTCCGGCGCGCAGATTGTCTTCGGCATTGCAAGGCGGGTTCCTCCTCCAAGTACTTCATAGAAGATTTTGAACACAAAGATAGTGTCCGGCTCTGCAAAATAAGTTTCCACATATTGCCATAGAGAGAATAATATTTACACAAATCTAATCTGCTGACGTATTCCGTAGTGCGACATCGCACCACGGCCAAGCCTTTATTCGAATCGTTTTATTATCCCACCTCAGCGCGTCATGCGAGGCGGTTTCCTTGGCACGTCTTATTAAAGCAGAGATCGTGTCCCCTTATTTCGGGATTCTCATCAATACGGGCGTGGGTAACCCAACCGCTTCTAGGACTCCTAGACTATAGGCAAGTCCAAACGGCCACGGAGAGGACGCTTGATATTCACCCTCTTTATAAAGGGACAAGGCTTTTTTCCCTCCTGTGCTCAATCGAATCCTTCCCCCACCTCAAGCTCAAACACCCAAAGTCCAGGTCAGGGGCTCCGAACCTTCGATCATGTCTGGATCTAGCCTTCAAGGCCGATGGGTGCCTTCCTCCGTCACGGAAGAAGACATCAAAAAGTTGAGGGAGGCCAGATATCTGACCGCCGAGGTTGTGCATCGGCTGCCTGCCCAAGGGCAGGCCGTCCCCTCCCCCAAACCCAACGAGAGTGTCGTGTTCGTCTCCCACTTCCTCCGAGGTCTAGGCCTTGCTCTGGATCCTTTCTCCAGGTGTTTGATGTTTTATTACGGGCTAGACTTCCATGATCTAGCTCCGGACTCCTTTCTTCATATCACAACATTTATTGTCGTGTGTGAGGCCTTCCTCCGGGTTACCCCTCACTTTGGCTTGTGGCTCAAGACCTTTGAAGTAAAGCCGAAGATGATCAAGGGGCAACATGCGGCGTGTGGAGGTGCCTCAATATGCAAGATGACGGGAGCTCCATGGCCCAAAGGTTCCATTCCAGAGGTGTCTGAATTGTGGCAACAGGAGTGGTTCTACATCACGGCTCCTAGAAGTGCCAAGTGGGCGGCAGCCCCTGCTTTCCGCTCGGGCCCTCCACCACAACTGATGTCATGGATCAGCAAAGGTCTGAGCTGGGGTCCAGCCAAGGACGTGCCTATACTGCAAAGCTGCATTCGAGATCTCTTCAATGGAGATTTTAGTTTGGTTGCGGTAATACAAGTTATGCTGGTTCGTCAAGTCCAGCCTTGCAAACGCCGGCCCCTTCGCTTGTGGGAGTTCAATCCCGAGGGACCGCGTGTCATTCCAAAATTTCCTCGGCCTGACGCACGAGGAGATGTACAAGTCATTCTTCGGACCTCAGGTAGAGTGTCCGGAAATCACCGAGGACGTGGGCCTGAGCAGTAACCGCGCCACCGAACAGGTAAGGAATCTTCCGGCCGAACATACTATCTCTCATTTGTTACGAAGTTATTTCTGAGAGTTCGCTTTTTGACCAGGACTGGCTAACAAAGGCGAAGTTGATTCGGTGTTCGGCCCCCCTCCCTGAGGGTTTGGACAATCCGGTATTGGAAAAGATGCTCCAGGTCGCACCTTGCCCGGAGCCCTTGAAGGAAGATACTGGGAGGATAATACGGGCGGACGCGGGCCCCCAACGCTGCCCATTCTAACCGAGGGAGCGAGCGTCTCCATGAAGGAAGACGACCGGAGGAGGAAAAGGACTGCGCCCGGGGATTCGGAAGCCGAAGCTTCCAAACGGGAGAAGAAGTCTCCCACAGAGGGTCCTACCTTGGGGGTGCTTTTGCCGCACAAAGTCCGCGGGGGGATCAATTCTCCAGCGAGTCGTAAGTGACCCGAAATACTTTAATAGTACAGGTATGCCATCTTTTTCTTCTGAGAAAATAACCACCGCATATATCTTTGCAGTTCGGGCCTTAGCCCCTCTCAAATGAGCTCGTCTTCGGGGGATCTTCTTCCAGAGATGATGGAGAGCGAAACGCCTCCTCCGGACTCCTCTGCTCCGGAAGCGGGCGACCCCGAAGTGTCGTCGCGGAGGGCCTCTCCGAGTCCGGTGAGGCCAGAAGATAATCCCATTGACCCCCGAAGCTCCCTATGTCCGGCTCCCGAAGAGAGCAGAAAAAAGAGTTCGGCACCGTCTGGTGTGCGATCGGATGTTCTGAGGTAGTTGGTGGGGCGAGTGGCCATCTCAGATGAACACCGTGTGCTGATGAATACGGTGATGGAGAGAATCTCGTCCGCCGAAAGCGGATTGCATGAAGCTTTTATGAGTCTACTGACAGGCTTTGAGGTACGTAAAATAATGTATGATAGTCCTGCACATGCTAGGTGTGCCCTGTGTAGATAGTATCCCCTGAGACTCTAGTTGTCGTCGGAAACGATGACGAACAGAGGATCATATTCCCAGGTAATAGCCATACTGCCTCTATGTGCAGGTGATGGAAGCTCCGGTGGCTAGTCGGACTAGCGAGTTTGCCCATTTAAAATGGCAGTTGGATGCGGCAGACGCCGACATCGAGCTTGTTAACAAAAGGCTTGACGAGGCACAGGGTAAGTGTCATTATCTAGTAAACGCCACATAGTAAGAGCAGCATGATGCCAGTATCTTTAATATGTTGTGACTGCAGATGGAGCTGCCACTGTTGAAGCCTTGCGGGCAGAACTTGCCCGAGCCAAGGAACAAGCGAGGTTTAGTAATGCGGCTGCTTTGAAGGCGGCCGAAGAGTTGAAAACCGAGAAGGCCGCACATGGCGAGAGCCGAGATAAGATGGCCAAGATGGCCATAGAATTAAAAGACGCCGCCGACCGTTGCCGGGTTCTTGAAAAGGAAAACCTAGCGAAGGCATCAAACCTTGAGAAGGCTGCTGCGACAAGAAAAGACATCCGCTCTACTATGAGGGCGAAGAAGGAGGAGCTGCAGGAAGCCGGGGATATTGTAACTAGGAAATCCTTTATGTTGTGGAGGAAGTACGGAGATCCACGGTATGTCTCTCTGGATCGGCTGTGGAGTTCGGAGGATGTGTATATGGATTTGGCGGCGAGCGCTGCCGATGCGGCCAAGTACTTCCAGGGTCAAACGGACCGTGAAGTGGACCAGCTGTTTTGGACACAATTCCATTCTCCCGAGCGTCCGCTTTCATTGGCTGACCAATTAGCCGAATGGGCCGAACTGAATAGGTTGTCCGGACTCGCGATGAGGTCTGTTGTGGATCAGCTATGGCCGGAAAGGCCAAAACCGAACAGCTATTTTAGCTTGGTGCAGCAGCTCCTTGACGTGGTGCCGCGCATTAATGCGATGAAGAGGTCAGCGTGCATAGAGGGCTCACAGATGGCCTTTACCCGTGTTAAAGCATACTGGGCGGAGATGGATGCTACCACGATTGCAGCGCAGGATTCGGCCATAGGTTGAATGGCTGCTGAGCACTACTTTGAAGAAGTTCTTGAGGGTGCTCGTTTGATAGAGACTCAGTGCTCAAAAAATATTATGTTTGAGTGATATGTAATCTCATTGTAAGCGAAATGCTTTTATAAATTTTTATAAGGCTATTTTTATACTTTTGCCTGAAAGTAATATGATGCCTCCTGGGCGGCCGTTTATGTATACATGTGTATAACCTGAAAGATTCAGCCGTCGGCTTCAACCCCCACGCATATAATGCGGAGGTGCTCGCAAAAAACACGCGTTCACACTTAACCCAACGTCTTGGTCCTATTAAGGAGGTGATAGCGGAGCGAGCGAGGCGACCAGACTATAATGCTTTAGCACTTTCACTTAGCCATAGGAGTTTGACAGTGGGGCTACTAGATAGCCCCTGGTGGCTCCGCACTCTCTCGATCCCGGGGTGCGTACATGCCTGGCCGGAAAACGGCCCTTCGTTAAGGCGGAGGAATTCTAACATTCCAACAGGTCATCGAGTGGTTGACCAGTCTCACGCTATATCATGATAGTCAGTTTTCGGCTTTCTCTACTGAGGTGCTCGTTCGGATGAACCAGGGCACAATCGCAGTAGTTCTCCTGGAGCTACCTTAGCCAGTAAAGCGGAACGTAAGGCACCAAAACACAGGAGCCGGGCAAACCCAACATTTGACCAAAGACAATGATTCGGAGCTGATGCATATAAGGCCAAACTCGCGACGCCGAACACTCCCTAAGGTATTCGGTCTTTGTGGTATAAACTGGGCCTAAATAATGGCCTTTGTACGAAGCCCCTTGTGTCCAGGTACGTGCATTGTTCTGGCGTGGCCACATGCCAAGACGTTAGCATCCTTCTCGACGGTGGATATGTATCAACAAGAGACAGTAAAAAAAGGTTTACGCAGGGTCTTAATCTAAAAAGAATCCTTGGAGCGGGTCCCTACTGCACGTCTGCGCCTATGTCTCCGTTGTGCCGTATCCTGGACGGGTGTAGCACGATGATCTTCTGTAAAAGAGAGGAATTTAGGTGAAAAAGTTGTCGTGCAAAAAGATAGTTTTTATAGAAACCATGTATAATTCAAGATGAGAAAAAATTGCCACTTGTCTGCACGCGTTGAGCCCCTTGTATTGACAAATAGGGGTGTGACCACTTATTCGGTATAAATAGCGGCACCGGACTTGATTAGTTGTGTCTGAGGTCTTGACGACCTATTGGATACTTTCGCTGGTCCGGGCGCCTTCAGTGTGCGGCTGCCAGGGCAGCCGCACTCTCTTCAGCGCGCAGAGAGCGCTTGGTATTTCCGTTCACTGAAATGATGCCACATGGACCGGGCATCTTGAGTGTGAGGGAGGCGTAGTGTGGTATTGCATTAAAGCGAGTGAAAGCTTCGCGTCCAAGAAGTGCTTGATAGCCACTTTGGAACGGAGCGATTTGGAAGGTTAAATGCTCGCGACGGAAGATATCGGGGGAGCCGAATATAACTTGTAGTAGGAGGGAGCCCGTACAACGAGCCCCTGGGCCTGGCATTACTCCTTTAAAGGTAGTATTGCTATGGCGAATTTTTATTGGGTCTAACCCCATCCCGCGGATTGTATCCTGATATATTAGGTTTAGATTGCTGCCACCGTCCATCAAGACTCGTGTGAAGTGATATCCGCCAATTACTGGGTCTAATACCAGGGCAGCCCATCCTACGCGTCGGATACTTGCTGAGTAATTGCGATGGTCGAAAGTGATCGGTTGAGACGACCAGTGGCAGGACTTCGCGGTGACAGGCACTTGGGTATATTTTCCTGGGAGTGACGCGTTGTTTTTTCCCTTGATCACGTGTAACATGTTTACTGTTTTGACTTCTGGTGGAAATTTCTTTTGTTCCCCAGTGTCTTGCTTGGGAGGCTCGTCCTCGTCTTCACTTGGTGTATCCTCCCCCTTGTGTACGGCGTTGAGCTTGCCAGACTGCTTGAAGACCCAACATTCTCTGTGGGTATGATTAGCAGGTTTACTAGGGGTACTATGGATCTGACATACTTGGTCCAGAATTTTGTTGAGGCTGGACAGTTCATCCCTGGTGCCTTTAGAGGGCGGCTTTTGCTGACCTGGCCGAGAGCTTTTGAATCCGGCGTTTACTGCCGTGCCCTTCATGATGTCTTCTTTATTCCGGCGTTTGTTATTGCTGTTGCGCCGTGATTTCCCGTTTCCATCTCTAACTTCAGATGTACTGGGGTCGCTGGTGCTGCATTTGGCTAACCAGCTGTCCTCACCCGCGCAAAAGCGGGTCATGAGGCTTGTTAATGCGGCCATCGTTCTCGGCTTATTTTGGCCGAGGTATCTGGCGAGCCATTCGTCATGGACGCTATGCTTAAAAGCTGCCAAGGCTTCGGCGTCCGGACAGTCGACAATCTGGTTCTTTTTAGTAAGAAACCTGTTCCAAAGCTTTTGGGCTGACTCTCCGGGCTATTGAGTTATATGACTCAAATCATCCGCATCCGGAGGTTGGACATAAGTCCCTTGAAAATTTGCCCGAAAGGCGTCTTCAAGCTCTTCCCAACTTCCAATGGAGCTTTCGGGGAGGCTTTTAAGCCAGTGACGAGCTGTCCCTTTGAGCTTGAGGGGTAAGTACTTGATGGCATGGAGATCATCTCCTCGAGCCATATGGATATGAAGGATGTAGTCCTCAATCCAGACCCCAGGGTCTGTTGTTCCGTCGTATGTCTCTATGTTTACGGGTTTGAATCCTTCTGGAAATTCATGGTCCAGCACCTCATCGGTGAAACATAGGGGGTGTGCGGCACCCCTGTAGCTGGGTGTACCGCGTTGTTCGGATGTTTGTTGTGTTGCATTGTATGCTGGGGCGCGCTTGCGTGGTCCATAGATGGATCTTGTTGCGCCGTCCTTTGGGTGCGAGCCCTCGAATGGGTCGTGTGTTGTATTGTGAGTGGCGTTGTATGCCGCTCTGTGTTGGCAGAAGGGTCGTCTATCCGGCCAGGTGGCTGCTTTGATGTTTGGTTGTGGGGGATCTGAGGTCTCCTCATCGAATTCAGGTAGCAGCTTCCGCTTTGGGTAGCTCTTGGAGGGGCGATTGTCGCTGTACCTCGCTGCTGTGTTGAGTATTTTACTCCATCTAATTTGGAGTGTGTCTTGCGCAGCCTTGAGCCTTTGCTTCTACTTTTTAAGACTGCTCGCGGTGGCAACAAGCCTTTTACGGGCATTCTGCTACTCCGGGTGCCTGTCTGGCGTTATGTCGTCCGGACCATTATCTTTGATAGAATTTGTTTTTTTGGTGTGATTATCCGAATTGCCGTTGTCCAGCAGCGGTTTGCCCTGCTCTAGCGCTGGGTCTGTGTGATCGTTATTTCTGTCGAGGCGGGATTTGGGGCGGCGCTTGCATCACCGCTTTGACTGCTTCTCGAGGGAACAAGCCTTCGGTGCGTCCTTCCGCTCCTCTTCATCATCTTTTGGTGCGTCCACCATGTATACGTCATATGACGAGGTGGCTTTCTATAGGATCGAAAGTATGTCTAGAGGGGGGGGGGTGATTAGACTACTTGACCAAATAAAAACTTAACCTTTTCCCAATTTTAGTTCTTGGCAGATTTTAGCTATTTTAGGAAAAGTCAAGCAATCATCACACAATTCAAGCAAGCATGCAAAGAGTATATTGGCAGCGGAAAGTAAAGCATGCAACTTGCAAGAATGTAAAGGGAAGGGTTTGGAAAATTCAAACGCTATTGGATACACGGATGTTTTTCCCGTGGTTCGGATAGGTGGTGCTATCCTACATCCACGTTGATGGAGACTTCAACCCACGAAGGGTAACGGTTGCGCGAGTCCACGGAGGGCTCCACCCACGAAGGGTCCACGAAGAAGCAACCTTGTCTATCCCACCATGGCCATCGCCCACGAAGGACTTGCCTCACTAGCGGTAGATCTTCACGAAGTAGGCGATCTCCTTGCCCTTACAAACTCCTTGGTTCAACTCCACAATCTTGTCAGAGGCTCCCAAGTGACACCTAGCCAATCTAGGAGACACCACTCTCCAAGAAGTAACAAATGGTGTGTTGATGATGAACTCCTTGCTCTTGTGCTTCAAATGATAGTCTCCCAACACTCAACTCTCTCTCATAGGATTTCGATCTGGTGGAAAGAAGATTTGAGTGGAAAGCAACTTGGGGAAGGCTAGAGATCAAGATTCATATGCTAGGAATGGAATATCTTGGTCTCAACACATGGGTAGGTGGTTCTCTCTCAGAACATATGAGTTGGAAGTGTAGATGTGTTCTGATGGCTCTCTCCACGAGTGAAGAGGAGGTGGAGGCGTATATATAGCCTCCACACAAAATCCAACCATTACACACAATTTACCAATCTCGGTGGGACCGAATCAACAAACTCGGTCGGACCGAAAAGGTAAACCTAGTGACCATTAGAGATTTTCGGTGGGACTGACATGCAACTCGGTAGGACCGATTTTGTTAGGGTTAGGGCATAACGTAATCTCGGTGAGACCGATTACACAAACTCGGTGAGACCGATTTTGGTAATAAGCTAACCAGAGAGTTTGTCAGGTAAACTCGGTGGGACCGATTTTCTCTTTCAGTGAGACCGAAATGTTACAAAAAGGAAACAGAGAGTTTACATTGCAATCTCGGTGGGACCGATCCGCTCTTTCGGTGAGACCAAAAAGTTACGAAAGGGAAACAGAGAGTTTGCAATCCCATCTCGGTGAGACCGAGATCCCTATCGGTAGAACCGAATTGCTAGGGTTTGGCAGTGGCTTATGGCAAGTGAAACTCGGTGGCGCCGGATAGAAAGAATCGGTAGGACCGAGTTTGGCTTAGGGTTTAGGTCATATGTGGATATGGGAAAGTAGTTGAGGGTTTTGGAGCATATCACTAAGCACATGAAGCAAGAGGCTCATTAAGCAACACCTCATCCCTCCTTGATAGTATTGGCTTTTCCTAAAGACTCAATGTGATCTTGGATCACTGAAATATAAAATGAAGAGTCTTGAGCTTTTGAGCTTGAGCCAATCCTTTGTCCTTAGCATTTTGAGGGTTCCACTTTCACCATCCATGCCATGCCAATCATTAAGCTTTCCTGAAATAATCATCTTGGACTAGCATTAGCTCAATGAGCTATATGTTGTTATGAATTACCAAAACCACCTAGGGATAGTTGCACTTTCAATCTCCCCCTTTTTGGTAATTGATGACAACATATAGATCAAAGCTTCGACAAATGATAATAAGAATGAATTACATCGTCGCTTTGAGAAGTATGTGATAAGTAAGAGCTCCCCCTAAATTTGTGCATATTTAAGATTTGCTTTGGACTGCAAATGCACAAAGAGTTAGAGTCATGGGTTACTCTTCCATGTCACATACATCTTGGTGGAGCGCTTAAAATGATAAGAATGAAATACATGCACTCATCACCAAGAAAAGTGAATGATCACATAAGATAGATAAGATAATAGCATTCACTAAGCATGCATAAGTGTAGCTTATGATCAAACACATGATCATCAATGTCTCACAAGCATATCAAAGTATCTCGACCAAAAGCAAAACAATGTTTGAAAAACCACCAAATAAAGCAAGAGAGAAAAGCAACACTCTCTCTCGAAGCCTATGATCTATACATTCTCTCCCCCTTTGGCAACAAGTTACCAAAAAGTTCCTAGAAAATGCATAGTGCTAAATCGACACTCAGGCTTGATCTTCAGGTGGTGGTGGAGTCCGGATCACTCCAAGGACGAAGGCTTCCGTAGACGCGGTTGGAGTTGGAGCTGAAGTAGATGCTGGAGCAGGTTGGGCTGGTGCTACGGCTGGAGCTGAGGCGGTTGCTCTTGTGTCAGGAACTGGCACTGAAGACGACCTCGGACCTCGTGGCACTCTGGCAAAGGCATCAGTGGTTGTCTTCCCTTTCCTCTCCTGCATGTCATCTTGGAGCTGCTCCACTGTAGTCTGAATCTCTGTCACCTTGATATCCAAGTCATAGAACTTTTGTTCTACGATTTTCTCTAGGCTTGCCTGGTTCTGAGTTAGGGTGGCCAGTCCTTTCTCAATCCACAGGGTGGGTGCAATCAAGTAACTAAGCTGCTCTTGCTTGTTCTTCAAGAAGTACTCAGATGCCTCCTCTTGAGTTGGCATCTTGGCAGCTTTCTCCTTTATTGCCTTCTCCTTCTTGGCTTGTGCATGGGCTGAAGATGGTTCATCTTTGGTCATCACAACTTGGTTGTCCTCGAAATCTGGATAGATAGGCAAATGTTCCTTGTCCAACAAGTATGTGTCTGTGCCCATTCTTGAGTTAATGGCATGACCTCTGATCATCCTGTGATCTCCAGACTTGGGCAAAAGTGTGTGCCTAAGGATCCAGTTGATGGTTGGCAGCCCTGACAGAAGATAATGCACAGACCCAAACTTGAAAGTATCAAGTGCCTCGTTTGGAATTTCCTTGTACATATTGGACATAGAGTTATGATCCATCTTCTTCTTGGAATAGACATCCAAGTCATCTTCATTTTCCTCTGGGGCATTGATAAGCTGTGCCCACTCAGCAACTGTTGATTGGTACCTCGTACCTTCAGACATCCAAACAATCCTCCCACCTGGATAAAAATGTGCCGTGGAGTAGAACTGCATGATAAGCTCCTCATTCCACTTTGTGAGCTTTTGCCCAACAAAGTCTGCTACTCCACATGCCTTGAAGCTGTCCTGCACTCCAGGGTAGTACTCTTCATTCTCCTTGATATATTCCCAGTTGACCCATCTCATATCACATACAATTGGCTTCTTGTCTAACAAGACTGTCTCATAGAAGTCCTGTTGTTCCTTAGTGTGGAACCTGTAGTCAACATCAGTTCTTCTCCTTGAAGCATATGGATCTGCTTCTCTCCACGTCCTCAGCCCCGAGTCTCTTCTGAGCTTCATGTCCTCAGCCACAGGATGAGCATCATTGTGGTCTGGGATCTTGGGCTTGAGCTTTCTCAGAACATGATCTTCATCATCTTCTTCAGCAGCTTCAGGCACTGGGGCCTTGTTCTTCTCAGTTGCAGGTATGCTCCTCGTATTTCTCTTTGGGGCAGACTTGGGCTTGGAGGCAGCTTTGGGTGCTTCTTTGGGCTTGGATGCAGCAGCCCCTGTCCTGATAGCATCACCCATAAGCTTAGGTGCTGGTGCAGCAACCTCTTCTTCTTCCTCTTCTTCCATGATGGAAGCCTTTCCAAGCACTCTGGCTACGGTCTTCTTGACCCTTTCCTTCCTTTTCTTTCCTTCAGTAGCAACTGGCTCTATGGTTGCAGGCTTTTCAGGAATCTGAGTTGAAGCTCTGGCCTTTGGCATAGGCTGCCTGCCTGCTGGCCCTTTGACCTTTAAGCCTGGCTTGGTGCTCTGTCTTGAGCCATGCTCCTTTTTGAGTGCAACTCTCTTTGATGTGGCTTCCTCTTCCTCTGCCACATAATCTTCATCCTCTGATTCTGAGGTTCTCTTCTTTCTTTGTCTTGTGGTAGCTTTTGGAAGGTTCCTAGGGGTGCTCCTGCTGCCATCTGAAGAACTGGAGGGACTAGTGCCCTCACTCATTTGCACTGGCTGCTCTGACAAATTCTGGCTATCACTTTGGTCTGACATGATGAACAAGCTGACTGCTGACCCTGTGAACAGTTTATAGATGAGGTAGAGTGGATGAGCATCACAAAATGCAGAGATTTTTGCAAAAGAATGATTCAAAAACTTAGTTTTAGTTTCCCATAGAGAGCATTTCGGATCTACCAATTTTTAAACTCGGTGATACCGAAGCAATTTTTGGAACCTAAACTAGTGAACTCGGTCAGACCAAGTCACAGTTCGGTGGCACCGAGACTGCTAGGGTTTCAAAAAGTTCCAAAATCGGTCACACCGATTAGTAATACTCGGTCAGACCGAGTCTTACTTGTGCAATGGCATGAGCCAAATCGGTGGGACCGAGTTTTTCAACTCGGTGGGTCCGAGATGGTTTCGGCGGAAACCTAACCCTAAAATTTTCGAATCAAACCTAATCTACGAGTTCATTGACTGGATAGAAGTTTATCAAACATGGCAAGAATCATTATGATCACAATGTGCTAAGAATCGGATTGGGGAATAGCACAAAGATCGAGTCCATACCCTAGTTTGGCGGAGACTCGCTACGGCGGCAATGGCGGGGTTGATTCCCGTTGACGGCGACGGAGACCAGCGACTGGAGGCGGCTGGCGGCGAGGAGACGATCCGGAGACCACGTTGGCAGAGGGAGCTATCGCGCGGGCGAAGGGGTTCGGAGAAATTTCCAATTTTTTGCCCGTGACTATATATAGCCCGACCCTGTCGGTGTGACCGAGTGGAACAACTCGGTGGCACCGAGATGCAAAACTGTATACGGTTGTTGCAACTCGGTGTGACTAAATGGTTCAAATCGGTTGCACCGAGATCGAAAGTTCAGATCAACTTAATGATCTCGGTAGGACCGAAAGTAGGATATCGGTCAGACCGAGAATCACAAAGAGGTTTTGGAAGTTTAAGTCTATGACGAATCGGGGACTCCGAGTGCTCCTCACACAGAGTGGTTCGAATCTGACTTGATCAAATTTTGTGATGTAGCATGAATAGAGTTTGAGACGAGAAAAGCATAGATAGCTAGAGGAGGTTCTTAGGCATTCTTGTCCATCCACTTGGCAAAAGGAAATAAAACCAAACAATCAAAACAACAAGTGGATGTCCTCGAATGAGTAAAATATGCAACCAACATGCTCACACAATAAGATGGCAATTGAAATATGTGACAAAGCATGCACAACCAATTCTAGCATCTATCAAGCAATTTGTGATGACTAGGTCATCTATATATGAGTATATTGACTTAGGAGTCAAGTGAGAACACTTGATCATAGGTCATACTCATTGTTTAAGCTCAAGTGGGGTTACCACTTTTACATAAAGCATTGTTGTGTTCACATCTTTAGAGTTGCTTTAGCTCAAGTCTTAGAGTAAAGCTCCCCCTAGATGTGATATCCCCCCCTAAGAGGGATGAACTAACCTTGGGTTTTGTCGATGATGACTTCATGTAGATGTTGAATATGTGGATGCTCAATGTTGATGTAGATCACTTGGAGCTATCCATTTGAGTGAATTGCACTTTCAATACCTACATGGGTTAGTCCCACAAGGAACAAACAAGGATTATCCATAGACATAGAGTGATGCACACACAAGATGATGTCCATGAAAACTTTTAGGTTACCTTGTCCCTTGTCTTACCAACAAGAGGGTTTGTGACTCCTTGAACTAGTGCAAGATGTGGAAGTTGATTGCACTTGTTCTTGCCAAAATGATAAGAGTGAAGTATGTTGGCGGAGTCACCCTCAAGAACTCTCTAGTTCTTCTTCTTTTGGATCCACACCATCTTGATGGGAATCCTTGGAGTTGTAGTCGTACTTGATGAAGTGGAATTTGAAGTGGTCTTGGGAATCCACTTGACTAAGGTCTTAGGAGCTTCTTCAAATGCATCAATTTCCTCTTGAAGCTTGTCCTTGCCTTTTTGCTTGTAGTCTTGTGGTGGAAGATCATCTTGAGCTTGTGTCCCCTTAAAGGAAGTATCATACTTCTCTTGTTGAGGAACAAACTTTGTCTTGGGGTATTGATCTTCTTCCCACTCAACTCCATTGGCATTGAACATTCGTTCAAAACCAACACCTTGATTCTTCCGGTGCCTTCCTTGCTTGCGCACAATTTCCTCGAATTGCTTACTCCCGGCAAGGCTTTTGTACACTCCTTTCTCTATAATTTCCTTCAATAAGCTATTTTCCTGCTCAAGTGTAACTTGGCTAAGAGAATCATTAGTGGAATCAAGAGAACTACTAGAAGCAACAATATTGGATTTAGCATGATCATTGTTACTACTAGAGGAAGAGTCTTTCTTGTTCTTGTTACTAGACTTGACTTGAGGCATGTAAGTGGATAAGAGTAAACGCTTGGCAATGTAAGAAGAACTTTTCTTGCGGAGATCATCATTGATTGCCTTTAAAAACTCATGCTCTTGCTCAAGATTGAGCTTTTCAAAGCGTAACTTCTCATGAGCTCTTAAAAGTTCTCAATGATCTTCGAAGATAGTTTCATGAGCTAACTTAAGAGTGTTTAGTTCTTTAGTTAGAGCCTCAATCTTCTCCTTATCATTGTCATTTGTTTTATCTTGATTAGCATGATTAATTGACGTTTCATCATAGTATTCATCACTAGAGTTGTCAACAAGTAAATCATCATCACCTAACAAGTCATCTTCATCACTATTAAAATCAACATACTCGGGGTGTGTTACCTTAGGACCTTTGGCCATGAAGCATCTTCCAATTCCTTCATTTGGTGAGTCAAATATGTCGTAGGAGTTGGTTGACATAAGTGCTAGACCGGCAACACCTTCATCTTGAGTATATTCGGAATCGGAGTGATAACTTCTCTCGGAGTGGCTGTCAGAGTCGGAGCCGGATACCCATTCACCAACATGAGCTTGATGTCTTTGTTTTGTGTAGCTCCTTGATGATTTTTCCTTCCTTTCCGAGTCCTTGCTTCTCCGTGAGTATCTTCGTTCATAACGATCATCTCTACTCCTTCTCTCTCTTGGTGGTGATTCTTCTCTTTTGCTTCTTCTTTTTGGAGAGTCTTCTCTTCTCTTGTAGGGAGCCGTACACTCATTGGAATAGTGTCCGGGTCTTCCACAATTGTAGCAGTTTCGCTCTCGACTAGAAGATCTTTTGTCATTGTAGGACCTTGACTTGGAGCTTCTATCTTTGCTTCTACTCTTGTAGAACTTGTTGAAGTTCTTCCCCATTGAGCTCAATTCTTCATTGAAGTTTTGTTTCTCACTTGATGATGTAGGGGCTTCACATGAGGATTTGTAGGCACCACTAGATTTGTTGTGAAGTTCCTCTTTATCCTTAAGTGACATCTCATGAGCAACAATTCTTCCAATTACCTCCGTTGGCTTGAGATCTTTGTAATTGGGCATCATTTGGATCAATGTGCACACAGTATCATATTTTCCATCCAAGGCTCTTAGAATCTTCTTGATGATGAATCTATCGGTCATCTCTTCACTTCCTAAGCCGGCAATCTCATTTGTGATGAGAGCAAGCCTAGAGTACATTTCAGTGACACCTTCGCCATCCTTCATTTTGAACTTGTCAAGTTGACTTTGAAGCACATCCAATTTGGATTCCTTGACGGAGTCGGTACCTTCGTGCATATCAATCAAAGCGTCCCAAATTTCCATTGCATTCTCAAGACGGCTGATTTTGTTGAATTCTTCGGGGCACAATCCGTTGAAGAGAATATCACAAGCTTGAGCATTGTATTGCAACATCTTCAACTCATCCACGGTAGCTTCACGGTTTGGTTCTCTCCCATCGAAGAAGTCACCTTGCAAACCAACACACACAATAGCCCAAATGGTGGGGTTATGTCCAAGAATATGCATTTTCATTTTATGCTTCCAACTAGCAAAATTAGTACCATCAAAGTAAGGACCTCTACGGTGATAATTTCCCTCGCTAGACGCCATACTCTCCTAGGTTGTGAAACAAAGGCTATGACCACCAACAGCTATAGAAATCAAAGCAAATGGCGACCAAGACTCTGATACCACTTGTAGGATCGAAAGTATGTCTAGAGGGGGGTGATTAGACTACTGGACCAAATAAAAACTTACCCTTTTCCCAATTTTAGTGCTTGGCAGATTTTAGCTATTTTAGGACAAGTCAAGCAATCATCACACAATTCAAGCAAGCATGCAAAGAGTATATTGGCAGTGGAAAGTAAAGCATGCAACTTGCAAGAATGTAAAGGGAAGGGTTTGGAAAATTCAAACACTATTGGAGACACGGATGTTTTTCCCGTGGTTCGGATAGGTGGTGCTATCCTACATCCACGTTGATGGAGACTTCAACCCACAAAGGGTAACGGTTGCGCGAGTCCACGGAGGGCTCCACCCATGAAGGGTCCACGAAGAAGCAACCTTGTCTATCCCACCATGGCCATCGCCCACGAAGGACTTGCCTCACTAGCGGTAGATCTTCACGAAGTAGGCGATCTCCTTGCCTTTACAAACTCCTTGGTTCAACTCCACAATCTTGTCGGAGGCTCCGAAGTGACACCTAGCCAATCTAGGAGACACCACTCTCCAAGAAGTAACAAATGGTGTGTTGATGATGAACTCCTTGCTCTTGTGCTTCAAATGATAGTCTCCCCAACACTCAACTCTCTCTCATAGGATTTGGATCTGGTGGAAAGAAGATTTGAGTGGAAAGCAACTTGGGGAAGGCTAGAGATCAACATTCATATGCTAGGAATGGAATATCTTGGTCTCAACACATGAGTAGGTGGTTCTCTCTCAAAACATATGAGTTGGAAGTGTAGATGTGTTCTGATGGCTCTCTCCACGAGTGAAGAGGAGGTGGAGGCGTATATATAGCCTCCACACAAAATCCAACCGTTACACACAATTTACCAATCTCGGTGGGACCGAATCAACAAACTCAGTCGGACCGAAAAGGTAAACCTAGTGACCGTTAGAGATTTTCGGTGGGACTGACATGCAACTCGGTAGGACCGATTTTGTTAGGGTTAGGGCATAACGTAATCTCGGTGAGACCGATTACACAAACTCGGTGAGACCAATTTTGGTAATAAGCTAACCAGAGAGTTGGTCAGGTAAACTCGGTGGGACCAATTTGCTCTTTCAGTGAGACCGAAATGTTACAAAAAGGAAACAGAGAGTTTACATTGCAATCTCGGTGGGACCGATCCGCTCTTTCGGTGAGACCAAAAAGTTACGAAAGGGAAACAGAGAGTTTGCAATCCCATCTCGGTGAGACCGAGATCCCTATCGGTAGAACCGAATTGCTAGGGTTTGGCAGTGGCTTATGGCAAGTGAAACTCGGTGGCGCCGGATAGAAAGAATCGGTAGGACCGAGTTTGGCTTAGGGTTTAGGTCATATGTGGATATGGGAAAGTAGTTGAGGGTTTTGGAGCATATCACTAAGCACATGAAGCAAGAGGCTCATTAAGCAACACCTCATCCCTCCTTGATAGTATTGGCTTTTCCTAAAGACTCAATGTGATCTTGGATCACTGAAATATAAAATGAAGAGTCTTGAGCTTTTGAGCTTGAGCCAATCCTTTGTCCTTAGCATTTTGAGGGTTCCACTTTCACCATCCATGCCATGCCAATCATTGAGCTTTCCTGAAATAATCATCTTGGACTAGCATTAGCTCAATGAGCTATATGTTGTTATGAATTACCAAAACCACCTAGGGATAGTTGCACTTTCACTTTCCAGGGCCCAATAGGCACTGGTTCTTCATTGTCTCCTTCATCGGCGTCCATACCATCAATGTCTTCGGAGTCGAAGTCGAGCATGTCGGTTAAATCGTCGACAGTGGCTACAAAGTGGGTGGTGGGTGGGCTTTGAATTTCTTCATCGTCCGTATCCCAACCTTGCTGACCATAGTCTAGCCAGGGCTCTCCTGATAAAGAGAGAGACTTTAGTGTCTTCAGAATATTGCCGAAAGGCGAGTGCTGAATGATGTCCGCGGCAGTAAACTCCATGATCGGTGCCCAATCGGATTCGATCGGCAGGGGCGCGGAGGGTTCGGAGTTCGGAGAGGAGTTCGGCTCCTTGGAGTCACGATTCTCGCGGAGTGCGGGGCTGGCGTCCGGCTCGATCGCCGTTGGGATCGCAGCCCCCGAGGCGGTGTCCAACCACCCATCCTCGATCGGCGCAGTTGGCTCCGAATTAAGGGTCGAAGCCGATGTGGATGCGGCCTCCAGGGCACTGTTCAGCGGCAGAGCTAGATCATGCTCGTCGTGACAGTGCAGCGCGCTCGACAGTGGCTCGAATCCATCAAAGATCAAGTCCCCGCGGATGTCAGCCGTGTAGTTTAAACTTGCAAGTCCGACCTGACGGCCAGGGCATAGCTTTCGATCTGCTCCAGATGGCCAAGTGAATTGGCCCGCAGTGCGAAGCCGCCGAAGACGAAGATCTGTCAAGGGAGGAAGGTCTCTCCCTGGACTGCATCGCTATTGATGATCGTAGGAGCCATCAAGCCTAACAGCGACGACACAGAGGAACTCTCAATGAAAGCACCAATGTCGGTGTCAAAACCGGCGGATCTTGGGTAGGGGGTCCCGAACTGTGCGTCTAGGCCGGATGGTAACAGGAGGCAAGGGACACGAAGTTTTACCCAGGTTCGGGCCCTCTTAATGGAGGTAAAACCCTACGTCATGCTAGATTAATATTGATGATATGGGTAGTACAAGAGTAGATCTACCACGAGATCGGAGAGGCTAGACCTTAGAAGCTAGCCTATGGTATGATTGTTGTTCGGTATGTCGTCCTACAGACTAAAACCCTCCGGTTTATATAGACATCGGAGAGGGTTAGGGTTACACAAAGTCGGTTACAATGGTAGGAGATCTATATATCCGTATCGCCAAGCTTGCCTTCCACGCCAAGGAAAGTCCCTTCCGGACACAGGACGAAGTCTTCAATCTTGTATCTTCATAGTCCAGGAGTCCGGCTGAAGGTATAGTCCGGCCATCCGGACACCCCCTAATCTAGGACTCCCTCAATCATCGAGGATCATGTGGGATCCAACATGGGTATCCAGATCCCGCTGTTGGTTATTGACCGGAGAGTCGTCTCGGTCATGTCTGCGTGTCTCCCGAACCCGTAGGGTCTACACACTTAAGGTTCGGTGACGCTAGGGTTGTTGAGATATTAGTATACGGTAACCCGAAAGTTGTTCGGAGTCCCGGATGAGATCCCAGACGTCACGAGGAGTTCCGGAATGGTCCGGAGGTGAAGATTTATATATAGGAAGTCAAGTTTCGGCCATCGGGAAAGTTTCAAGGGTAATCGGTATTGTACCGGGACCACCGGAAGGGTTCCGGGGGTCCACCGGGTGGGGCCACCTATCCCAGAGGGCCCCATGGGCTGAAGTGGGAGGGTAACCAGCCCCTAGTTGGCTGGTGTGCCCCCCATGGGCCTCCCCCTGCGCCTAGGGTTAGAAACCCTAGGGGTGGGGGCGCCCCACTTGGCTTGGGGGGCACTCCACCCCCCTTGGCCGCCGCCCCCCTTGGAGATTGCATCTCCTAGGGCTGCCCCCCGCCTAGGGGTCCTATATATAGTGGGGGGAGGGAAGGCAGCCGCACCCTAGCCCCTGGCGCCTCCCTCTCTCTCCCATGACACTTCTCCCTCTCCCTGAGCTTGGCGAAGCCCTGCCGAGATCACCATTGCTTCCACCACCACGCCGTCGTGCTGCTGGATCTCCATCAACCTCTCCCTCCCCCTTGCTGGATCAAGCTGGAGGAGACGTCTTCCCAACCGTACGTGTGCTGAACGCGGAGATGCCGTCCGTTCGGCGCTAGGTCGTCGGTGATTTGGATCACGACGAGTACGACTCCATCAACCCCGTTCTCTTGAACGCTTCCGCTCGCGATCTACAAGGGTATGTAGATGCACTCCCCTCTCCCTCATTGCTAGATGTCTACATAGATTGATCTTGGTGATGCGTAGAAAATTTTAAAATTCTGCTATGTTCCCCAACAGTGGCATCATGAGCTAGGTCTATGCGTAGTTTCTATGCACGTGTAGAACACAAAGCAGTTGTGGGCATCGATATTGTCAATTTACTTGCCGTTAATAGTCTTATCTTGATTCGGCGGCATCGTGGGATGAAGCGGCCCAGACCGACCATACACGTACGCTTACGTGAGACTGGTTCCACCGACTGACATGCACTAGTTGCATAAGGTAGCTAGCGGGTGTCTGTCCCTCCCACTTTAGTCGGATCGGATTCGATGAAAACGGTCCTTATGAAGGGTAAATAGAAATTGGCATGTCACGTTGTGGTTTTGGCGTAGGTAAGAAACGTTCCTGCTAGAAACCTATAGCAGCCACGTAAAAACTTGCAACAACAATTAGAGGACATCTAACTTGTTTTTGTAGTATGTGTCGTGTGATGTGATATGGCCAAAAGGATGTGATGAATGATATATGTGATGTATGAGATTGAGCATGTTCTTGTAATAGGAATCACGACTTGCATGTCGATGAGTATGATAATCGGCAGGAGCCATAGGAGTTGTCTTAATTTATTTATGACCTGCGTGTCAACATAAACGTGTCGCGACCGGGTTTTTCGGGCATTAAATTCCCAGAAAATGGCCGTCGTGCTCACCAGCCCCAGGATTACTGTTAGCTGATGAGGCACCAACTTGATACATAAATTCCAAGCAAAAATCGAAAATATGTAGTACAAGACCATTTGTGGCCTATGAGTACATCAAATGGTTTCTAGTGGTTGATGGCGGAAGCGGTTTGTGAGTCATCAGTGTCTATGGGACTCCATTTCCCACGGGAACAGCTGACCAGGTTAACTCCTATCTTCGCGAGGCTGCTAACACCGTTGCCTAGCTTCCGGGGCTATCATCGCAACGCTCCTCTCCAAGCAGAAATCTGGCCAAGACAATAGCCAGGGACAAGCTAGTGAGTACTTTGAATGTACTCGCCAACATTAAGAACACTGGGATAATATAATTGATAATTATGCACTGAAATATTCTAGGATCACATCGTCAGTCATAAATAAAACATCTATTATGCATGCAAGCATGTTATTTATATGCAACATGAATAAGCAATAATGGAGTGGAAATAAAATGCCGCAGTCGGGCGTCTGTGCGACACCACATAAAGGGCTTATAAAGTAAATAAATAACAAGCAATGCCACAGTCGGCCGTCTGAGCGACACCACATAAAGGGCTTAAAAAGAAATGCCACAGTCGGGCGTCTAAGCGACACCACATAAAGGGCTTAAAATAAATGCCACAGTCGGGCGTCTGAGTGACACCACATAAAGGGCTTAAAAAGAAATGCCACAGCCGGGCGTCTAAGCGACACCACATAAAGGGCTTAAAAGAAATGCCACAGTCGGGCGTCTGAGCGACACCACATAAAGGGCTTAAAAATAAATGCCACAGTCGGGCGTCTAAGCAACACCACATAAAAGGGCTTAAAAGAAATGCCACAGTCGGGCGTCTAAGCGACACCACATAAAGGGCTTATAAAATAAATAACTAACAAGCAATGCCATAGTTGGGCGTCTCAGCGACGCCACATAAAGGGCTTAAAAAATAAATAATCACAATGAATATCCAGGAGATAGAACCATCCCAGGGATACTTGATAATACAAATAATGCAACAAGTTAGTCCATCACAAAATAATAATCATGGTCCTCACAAGTCACCGGTCGGTATCCAAGTTTGGTGTAACAATTTCACCTCCGAAGACCGACACTAAGACCAACACTTGACCCATCCGAGACTGTAATCCTTAACCATGGACATGGCTATTCGAATAGGTTTAATCTCTGCAGAGGGTGTACTCTTTACCCACGAGTAACGGATTCCTTTAGTCCATCGGGACTAATTCCGTCTACGGCCTTTTAGTTGAAAACACGCCTAACTTGCACACACCAGCTTAACTCATCGGTGTCTGGAATCACCCACGACACTTGTTAAGCAAAACTCTAAGTGGGGAGGCTACAACCTCGCATAGCATGGGATCAAATTTATATCGCGCGCTCTAAGGGGTGGCCTCCCCTCTCGGTCCCAACCGGAAAACACCCATGCCCCCAGACCAGGTGGCCTGCCTACCGGCTACAACCGATATCTTCCACCATGGCCTCTCTGTACGGTGTGTGCTGGAAAGGGGTTGACGACTTACTGAACCGTACCCTACCTGCGGCAGGGACGAGTGGTAGTATGAGGCAAGTATGGGGGTTACTGGAACAAGACTCGATCTGCGGTCGACTCAGGAGGTTTATAAGTTCCCTGCATGACATGTATATCAAATATATTTCAACCGACGAAATCACCACTCAATGTACCTTACCATGCCATACCGGACATAACTGTCCCGACGGGGACCAGCAACAAGCTCACACCTACCCAAGGCCGAGGCTTTCCCGGATTCCTTTCCGGCATGCATGCAAGGCACATGAGGATGATTACCATCACAATTATATTCATTTCCAACAGCAAGGAAATCACTAATATGCTTCCTTGCAAATGATCATGTCACATGAAATAACAAGTCCTCCGGAATAAGGTGGTGTTATAAACGTGTCAAATAACACACCAAAACATTATGCCAGGGTTCAGAATGCTTGCCTTTAAGTTGTGGAGGGGTGAGGTGCTCTCCAAAACTTTTGAAAGTTTCTTCTCTTTCTCCAAAATCCTATTTTAAAATATATTTGAATTAACACACATTTCAAAAACAGTACAAAAAAGTTGTTTGGAAAATTTTCAAATAAATCTTAAAATAAACTAGACCAAATTTGAGGAAGGTAGGAAAAAGAATCAACTCATTTGGAATTATATTTAAAGAGTTATAGTCAGTCAAAGTTCTGGTCAAATCTGTTTTTAAAATAAATATATAAAAGAAAACGCTTCAGATAGAATACGCTTTCGGTGCAGGGAAAACGTACTGGGCGGATTACGCCTTCACTTAACCCACGTGGATAGGCGCAGGGTCACTGACAGTGGGTCCAAGGGGCCCACTAGTCAGGTTTGACCACTCTTCTCCCTCCTCTTTCTCTGTCCCGAGCGGAGGCGGAACTCCGGCGATCGTCGTCGGCGACTGGCGGCTCCTCGCGGGGCCCCGAGGGTGGGGATGGATCCGCCACTCCAGTGCGGTCCTCCCGGTCGTCGCCAGGCCGGTGGGGACGGAGGGAGCTGCCGGCGGCGAGCTTCGCGGCGGAGGAGGCTTCGGGTGGATAGTGAGTTTGGGGCTGCGGTGGTCTCTGACCGAAATCGAGCGTGGGGTTGCACTCACAAGAGGGAGGGAGAGCTCTTGGTGGAGAGAATGGAGAGGGAGAGGCACTGGTGGCGACGGAATCGGCTGGAACTTGGCGGCGGCCGAACCGGCCGGACTCAGGGAAGAAGGCCTTCCCTCTCTCGACTGCTGGCCAAGGCAGCACTAGGAGGATCATACGAGGTTGCTCCCGGTCTCGATTGAGCTCCGGGGTCCTTATATACGCGGTGGAGGTCGGTTCCGAGGCGGCCGGCGATAAGGATGACGGCGAACCGCCTCCCTGTAGCAATGGCGACGTGGCGACGACGGGAGCTAGCCGACGAGCGAAGGGATAGGCTTGTGCTGTTCCCAGGGGCAGGTGGCGAGCCGGGATGGCTTTGGCGGCGCCGACCGTGGCAGAGGCGGTTCCACGGCGGCCGTGGATAAGCTCTCCGGCGACCGCCATTCTGTAGCTGCAGGGCATCGTGGCGAGGCTGGGGATGGCGGCAGTAGCTAGCGGACGAGCGGCTACTGCTCCAAGGGCGAGCTGGCGAGCGGAGGTGGCTTGGGCGGCGCTGGCCAGCGCAAGAGCTGTCGGGCGGTGGTGGCAGCTAGCTGTTGGCTTGCCGGAGACGTGGCGAGGGCTGCGGGGTTCGTGGGGTGCAGAAGGGGACACGGTGCGGTGGCTACGGTCGGTCACGGACTGGAGTAAGTGCGGGGCAGGACGCGGCGGCTCGGGCGCACGTGCGTGCCAAACGCACGCTCTGGGCGCGCCCAGAGCATGCACGAAACGTGCTCGACGAATTGCCAGAGCCTGCTACAGAGCTTGGGTGAGGCTATCAATTAACAGACCCAGGCTAGGGGCAACTGGAAGCCTATTGGACATGTTAGTTTGATCAGGAGTGCAAGATCACAGTGCAATGTCAAGAGTCATGCCAAAACAGATCATGCCCATAAGGTGTTTGACAGAATGCCAAGGGCACTTAGGAATTTCTTCGGGTGGTCGAATTCTCCAGATCAGTGTCTCCTTAGATGAAAGAGAGAGTGGTGAGGTTAGTTTGGCAAAAGGAGAAACTTGTTAGTGCAAGTTTTACAAAACTTCAATTCTGGACAGGAAATAAATGGCATTATTTCATGAACCAAAAATGATCCGAAGGGTGCATGCTCCTGGACATAGGGGTTTGGTAAGGTGGGCTACAAGTAGGAAAAGGAATCAAGAGCCAAAGAGCAAGCAAAAATATGGTTGCTGTACAAACCATCAAGTTGGTCCAGAATGAAAAAGAGGTTGATTCACTCAAAATTTTCAAATAACATCACCGGGTTCTTGCATAAAGTTGAATTATATGGTACTACTAACATCCCATAATTTTGGTGGAGGGTAGAAGAAAATTTTTAAATGGGTTGTAGTGCAAAATTGCACTCTGGACCAGAGAAGAAAATTTGTTGTAGAGCTCAAAATATTTCATGAAATAAGGATGTTTCTGCACAAAAGTGATTTAAAGACATCACATGACATCTCCAAATTTTGGTTGGAATTTTAAGTGAATTTATCAAATGGTTGTAGTTCAAATATGGCCATTTAACCTTGAAAAATCCATTTTCTAGAAAGTAAAGATCAAGCAACTTAATTATTAATTAGTTATACTGATAAAAGAAAAGTTTTTCTTGAGAGGTTAAACAAGTCCAATAACATATTTGAAAAGTTTTCTCTTTGGGAAAAACTCATCACAACAGGGAAGAAAAAGATTTAAAAAATCAAAATGGAGCTCGGAAATTCAAAGTTTTAATTTCCTGGCAAAATTTTAATTCATTAAAACAAGGTCAAAATTTTGGGGTGTCACAACACTACCCACCTTAAGAAAAATCTCATCCTCGAGATTTGTTAAAAGCTGTGTTAAGAAAAACTATACGCAATAAAAATGTTGCTACAGTGAGAGGGCAATAAGTGGTGAAAAACCACTGTGTGAATACTGGTGCTGCGTGGAAAAATCTACGGTTCGGGACAAAAACGTGGGATTCTTACGCTGGATATAAATTTAGAATACTTTCTAAATTTAAATATACGCTGGTCGTACCCGAGAGCACAATGCTCTCTCTGGCCGACAGGTGGACCCGGGGCCCACTGTCAGCCTCTTCTTCTTCCTCTGGCTCTTTCTTCTCCCTCTCTCCCGCGCTTTCTCTACCGGCGACGCCTAGCGCGTAGGGCATCTAGGCCGTACCGCGGTACTGCATGGCATGCTAGCTGCCGGGGCAGCGTGCACTCACCTCGCGGGCCAGCGGGCTGTCGGCACTGCTCGCGGATTCGACTCCGAACACCGGCGATCGGGCGACGAGCGGCGTTAGTGGACTTCGCCCACCGTACACCGAGCTCGAGTTATAAAAACGGTCGAGGTGCTCTTCTCTTCTTCCTCACACCTGGCCTCACTTCTCCTCCTCCTTCCTCCATTACTGCTTACAGAAGCTCGGGTTGGGCTCTAATGGCGTAGGCGATGCCGGACTGGTTTGCGATCCTGATATGCGGAGGGCTGGCGACACTGCTGGGGCTCTCCGTGCTCCTGTGCGCGATGATCCTCGACGATCGTCGCGACGCTGCTGCTCGGGTGTTGGCTCTCCGCGGTGGTGGTGATCACGAGGAGTAGATGGGGTGTGCCGGGTGCTAACTGTTGTTAGGGGGTGATTAGCTGGATGTAACACCGTTGCAAAGTTTTGCAAACAGTGTATGTATTCAAATGATTGTGGTTGTGAGTCTGCTGCCATGGTGCTGTGTGAAATTAATTAATCCACGTCGTGAGAAGGTGCAGATGTAGCAACTCAGGGAAAAGAAATCTCACTCCAGGATTTTGCGAGGGAAAACAGTTAATTTAAAGGAGCATAAACCACAACAAAAACTACACACATTAGTAGAAGCCAAATAATTGACTCGTCGTACAAACTTAGGGTATCACGCATAAGTCACACACAAAAATAAATGTTACAATAATGAACACTGCAGCGACATCTAAAATGGAAACGGTAACTGGACGGGGTCCCTAGAAAACGTCTCTGGTACTGGGATACACTCCTCTTCTATCGGGGGAAGTGGATTGACCAGTCGATGCACGTGTCTCTCTTGGTCGGGCCTTAGTGCTCTGCCGATGGTGATCTGAGGATTTAAATCTACGAGGCTCTGGAGATAACCCATCACACGTTGGGTTAAACGCTCTTGAGCGATGACGTACTGGACAAGGTTGGCCAGGACTGGGTCTCTCTCAATTCGTCCACCAGGAAAAGATGTTACTCCTCCGGGTGCTGCATGGCTCGGGAAGTAATAATACCCTCGTTCGCTGGCATAGGGTACCGCAAATCGAAGGCGAGCAAGCGCTTCATATGCAACAGCTTCTATGGCCATCTGTGGGGTTGGCATAGATTTCCCCACGAAGGAGACCTCGGTTGGGTCTTGGTTTGAGTTTACGGGAGGGATGTGTACTGCTGCCCAATATCTTGAGGTGGAAGAGGTGATCCTCGATTTGAACAGCTCGTACTGGGGTGGCTGGGTAGCGCCCATGGTACTGCAGGTAAAATCCCACAATAACTTGACAAAACTACCAGGGGTTGCATCTGGGGTTCTCAGGTAAAAGCTGGGGCTCGGCATGGCAAGAAATGGTTGTGACGATGGTGCACAAGATGAGAAGTGTTTGGCAAGGTCACGCGGTGGCCTCTTTATAGTACCGGAGCTGGGTCATTTTTACCGTGGTGAATGGTAAAGAAAATTTTCAGCTCTGTTCCAAGGGTCGGGGTCAAGCCACAGATTCACACATTTCACTATAGTGACGTGTTACTGTGGGGGTTGTCGGGGAGGTTTCTGGGTAACTGTGTCTGGGATAGAAATCTTATACTGCATACTGGCGTATCCAGGCAAGGCTACTATTAAAACAGAGGTACGACAACATGTGGCACTTAAATACAAGGCCACACTATTACAAAGCGAGGGTACACTGGGACTCGATACGACTCGGGTGACTTAGTCTACCTCGTTTACATCCAAGCGGGCGTGCCTTGTGGATGTCGAGGCTTCCCTTCGGGTCTCGTCGTCTGAATTAGCTGGAGTGGGCTGAGGGGCTGCAGGCTCGGGGTAGCGATGATGACCATCCCGGGGATTGTTGGCCACAACCCCGTTGGAGTGTGCTCCCAATATGCGATGAAGCACTTCTGGGGTTATCGCAGCACCTTGGCCGATGGCTGGGGCAGACCTCAGGGACTCGATCGGGTGTCCAAACAGCACGACTGGGTTGTCGGCGTTGGGCTCGTTCTCTTCTCTCGCCGGGGCTCGACGAACCAGCTCTCCACGAGCTGCGATTTGATCAATCGTAATTTGATCGCACAGTTCCTCTAGTGCACTTACATAGCGCACTAGGTGCAACAATGCAGGATCTGTCTCGTGATCTCCGTTGGCAACTTGGGGTGGTCTACCATATCCTTCATGCCTGGGGTAGTAGTGGAACGAGCGACAGTTAACTCTGGGCGACACGTGCCGGAGATGAACTATAGCTTCTCGAGCAGCTAGTTGTATGGCTTGTGGCTGAAAGGAAGTCGTCCTTCCGGTGAACCTGTAGGGGCGCTCGGGCTCTAGACCCCTACCATAGATGTGCACAGTGGCCCAGAATTGACGGCTCTCACCGCTCATGGGTCCTTGGTACACAACATATTCTGGGGGCTCTTCTAACGCGTAGGCACAACGGGTGAGGTTTGCGAGTATGGTCACAAAGCCTCCAAGGTTGGTTGCTATGGTCTCATTGTGCACGACGGGGCCAGGCATTGTGGCTCGGTTTGGGGTAGCGGCTATGCTGTGCTGGGTTGGGGCTAGCGTGCCCTTTTATAGGAAAAGGGGACGGAGTCTTCCTTCACACGTTTGCGAGAAAGGACTATTCAGGATTCGGTCACTGGTGCATGAGTGACAGGTTGGGTTGATGGGTTGGGCACCGACTGCCAAAAAGGTGTCGGGTCACGGTGTGGCTATCTTGCAAGGGAAGCCTGGTTTGGTTATGGCTTGATGGGTTGGTCGGCCTAAGTTTATTGACGTGGCTAAGATAGGATTAGCCAATGGTCAGCCTGGCTCTGATACGAAGTCTGTCGCGACCGGGTTTTCCGGGCATTAAATTCCCAGAAAATGGCCGTCATGCTCACCAGCCCCAAGATTACTGTTAGCTGATGAGGCACCAACTTGATACAAAAATTCCAAGCAAAAATACAAAATATGTAGTACAAGACCATTGTGGCCTATGAGTACATCAAATGGTTTCTAGTGGTTGATGGCGGAAGCGGTTTGTGAGTCATCAGTGTCTATGGGACTCCATTTCCCACGGGAACAGCTGACCAGGTTAACTCCTATCTTCGCGAGGCTGCTAACACCGTTGCCTAGCTTCCGGGGCTGTCATCGCAACGCTCCTCTCCAAGCAGAAATCTGGCCAAGACAATAGCCAGGGACAAGCCAGTGAGTACTTTGAATGTACTCGCCAACATTAAGAACACTGGGATAATATAATTGATAATTATGCACTGAAATATTCTAGGATCACATCGTCAGTCATAAATAAAACATCTATTATGCATGCAAGCATGTTATTTATATGCAACATGAATAAGCAATAATGGAGTGGAAATAAAATGCCGCAGTCGGGCGTCTATGCGACACCACATAAAGGGCTTATAAAGTAAATAAATAACAAGCAATGCCACAGTCGGGCGTCTGAGTGACACCACATAAAGGGCTTAAAAAGAAATGCCACAGTCAGGCGTCTAAGCGACACCACATAAAGGGCTTAAAAGAAATGCCACAGTCGGGCGTCTAAGCGACACCACATAAAGGGCTTAAAAAGAAATGCCACAGTCGGGAGTCTAAGCGACACCACATAAAGGGCTTAAAAGAAATGCCACAGTCGGGCGTCTGAGCAACACCACATAAAGGGCTTAAAAAGAAATGCCACAGTCGGGCGTCTAAGCAACACCACATAAAAGGGCTTAAAAGAAATGCCACAGTCGGGCGTCTAAGCAACACCACATAAAGGGCTTATAAAATAAATAACTAACAAGCAATGCCATAGTCGGGCGTCTCAGCGACGCCACATAAAGGGCTTAAAAAATAAATAATCACAATGAATATCCAGGAGATAGAACCATCCCAGGGATACTTGATAATACAAATAATGCAACAGGTTAGTCCATCACAAAATAATAATCATGGTCCTCACAAGTCACCGGTCGGTATCCAAGTTTGGTTTAACAATTTCACCTCCGAAGACCGACACTAAGACCAACACTTGACCCATCCCAGACTGTAATCCTTAACCATGGACACGGCTATTCGAATAGGATTAATCTCTGCAGAGGGTGTACTCTTTACCCACGAGTAACGGATTCCTTTAGTCCATCGGGACTAATTCCGTCTATGGCCTTTTAGTTGAAAACACGCCTAACTTGCACACACCAGCTTAACTCATCGGTGTCTAGAATCACCCACGACACTTGTTAAGCAAAACTCTAAGTGGGGAGGCTACAACCTCGCGTAGCATGGGATCAAATTTATATCGCGCGCTCTAAGGGGTGGCCTCCCCTCTCGGTCCCAACCGGAAAACACCCATGCCCCTAGACCAGGTGGCCTGCCTACCGGCTACAACCGATATCTTCCACCATGGCCTCTCTGTACGGTGTGTGCTGGAAAGGGGTTGACGACTTACTGAACCGTACCCTACCTGCGGCAGGGACGAGTGGTAGTACGAGGCAAGTATGGGGGTTACTGGAACAAGACTCGATCTGCGGTCGACTCAGGAGGTTTATAAGTTCCCTGCATGACATGTATATCAAATATATTTCAACCAACGAAATCACCACTCAATGTACCTTACCATGCCATACCGGACATAACCGTCCCGACGGGGACTAGCGACAAGCTCAGACCTACCCAAGGACGAGGCTTTCCCGGATTCCTTTCCGGCATGCATGCAAGGCACATGAGGATGATTACCATCACAATTATATTCATTTCCAACAGCAAGGAAATCACTAATATGCTTCCATGCAAATGATCATGTCACATGAAATAACAAGTCCTCCGAAATAAGGTGGTGTTATAAACGTGTCAAATAGCACACCAAAAACATTATGCCAGGGTTCAGAATGCTTGCCTTTAAGTTGTTGAGGGGTGAGGTGCTCTCCAAAACTTTTGAAAGTTTCTTCTCTTTCTCCAAAATCCTATTTTAAAATATATTTGAATTAACACACATTTCAATAACAGTACAAAAAAGTTGTTTGGAAAATTTTCAAATAAATCTTAAAATAAACTAGACCAAATTTGAGGAAGGTAGGAAAAAGAATCAACTCATTTGGAATTATATTTAAAGATTTATAGTCAGTCAAAGTTCTGGTCAAATCTATTTTTAAAATAAATATATAAAAGAAAACGCTTCAGATAGAATACGCTTTCGGTGCAGGGAAAACGTACTAGGCGGATTACGCCTTCACTTAACCCACTTGGATAGGCGCAGGGTCACTGACAGTGGGTCCAAGGGGCCCACTAGTCAGGTTTGACCAGTCTTCTCCCTCCTCTTTCTCTGTCCCGAGCGGAGGTGGAACTCCGGCGATCGTCGTCGGCGACTGGCGGCTCCTCGCGGGGCCCCAACGGCGGGGATGGATCCGCCACTCCAGTGCGGTCCTCCCGGTGGTCTCCAGGCCGGTGGGGACGGAGGGAGCTGCTGGCGGCGAGCTTCGCGGCGGAGGAGGCTTCGGGTGGATAGTGAGTTTGGGGCTGCGGTGGTCTCTGACCGAAATCAAGCGTGGGGTTGCACTCACGAGAGGGAGGGAGAGCTCTTGGTGGAGAGAATGGAGAGGGAGAGGCACTGGTGGCGACGGAATCGGCCGGAACTTGGCGGCGGCCGAACCGGCCGGACTCGGGGAAGAAGGCCTTCCCTCTCTCGACTGCTGGCCAAGGCAGCACTAGGAGGATCATATGAGGTTGCTCCCGGTCTCGATTGAGCTCCGGGGTCCTTATATACGCGGTGGAGGTCGGTTCCGAGGCGGCCGACGATAAGGATGACGGCGAACCGCGTCCCTGTAGCAATGGCGACGTGGCGACGACGGGAGCTAGCCGACGAGCGAAGGGATAGGCTTGCGTTGTTCCCAGGGGCAGGTGGCGAGCCGGGATGGCTTTGGCTGTGCCGACCGTGGCAGAGGCAGTTCCGCGGCGGCCGTGGATAAGCTCTCCGGCGACCGCCATTCTGTAGCTGCAGGGCATCGTGGCGAGGCTGGGGATGGCGGCAGTAGCTAGCGGACGAGCGGCTACAGCTCCAAGGGCGAGCTGGCGAGCGGAGGTGGCTTGGGCGGTGCTGGCCAGCGCAGGAGCTGTCGGGCGGCGGTGGCGGCTAGCTGTTGGCTTGCCGGAGACATGGCGAGGGCTGCGGGGTTCGTGGGGTGCAAAAGGGGACACGGCGCGCTGGCTACGGTCGGTCACGGACTGGAGTAAGTGCGGGGCGGGACGCGGCGGCTCGGGCGCACGTGCGTGCCAAACGCACGCTCTGGGCGCGCCCAGAGCACGCACGAAACGTGCTCGATGAATTGCCAGAGCCTGCTACAGAGCTTGGGTGAGGCTGTCAATTAACAGACCCAAGCTAGGGGCAACTGGAAGCCTATTGGACATGTTAGTTTGATCAGGAGTGCAAGATCACAGTGCAATGTCAAGAGTCATGCCAAAACAGATCATGCCCATAAGGTGTTTGACAGAATGCCAAGGGCACTTAGGCATTTCTTGGAGTGGTCAAATTCTCCAGATTAGTGTCTCCTTAGATGAAAGAGAGAGTGGTGAGGTTAGTTTGGCAAAAGGAGAAACTTGTTAGTGCAAGTTTTACAAAACTTCAATTCTGGACAGGAAATAAATGGCATTATTTCATGAACGAAAAATGATCCAAAGGGTGCATGCTCCTGGACATAGGGGTTTGGTAAGGTGGGCTACAAGTAGGAAAAGGAATCAAGAGCCAAAGAGCAAGCAAAAATATGGTTGCTGTACAAACCATCAAGTTGGTCCAGAATGAAAAAGAGGTTGATTCACTCAAAATTTTCAAATAACATCACTAGGTTCTTGCATAAAGTTGAATTATATGATACTACTAACATCCCATAATTTTGGTGGAGGCTAGAAGAAATTTTTTAAATGGGTTGTAGTGCAAAATTGCACTCTGGACCAGAGAAGAAAATTTGTTGTAGAGCTCAAAATATTTCATGAAATAAGGATGTTTCTGCACAAAAGTGATTTAAAGACATCACATGACATCTCCAAATTTTGGTTGGAATTTTAAGTGAATTTATCAAATGGTTGTAGTTCAAATATGGCCATTTAACCTTGAAAAATCCATTTTCAAGAAAGTAAAGATCAAGCAACTTAATTATTTAATTAGTTATACTGATAAAAGAAAAGTTTTTCTTGAGAGGTTAAACAAGTCCAATAACATATTTGAAAAGTTTTCTCTTTGGGAAAAACTCATCACAACAGGGAAGAAAAAGATTTAAAAAAATCAAAATGGAGCTCAGAAATTCAAAGTTTTAATTTCCTGGCAAAATTTTAATTCATTAAAACAAGGTCAAAATTTTGGGGTGTCACAAAACGTCATGTAATTACTTTACTTTATTGCTAAAGAGTTAGCCATAGTAGTAGAAGTAATAGATGACGAGACAACTTCAAGAAGACACGATGATGGAGATCATGGTGTCATGCCGGTGACAACTATGATCATGGAGCCCCGAAGATGGAGATCAAAAGGAGCAAATGATATTGGCCATATCATGTCACTATTTGATTGCATGTGATGTTTATCATGTTTTACATCTTATTTGCTTAGAACGATGGTAGCTTAAATAAGATGATCCCTCATAATAATTTCAAGAAAGTGTTCCCCCTAACTGTGCACCGTTGCGAAGGTTTGTTGTTTCGAAGCACCACGTGATGATCGGGTGTGATAGATTCTAACGTTCGAATACAACGGGTGTAAGCCAGATTTACACAAGCAATACACTTAGGTTGACTTGACGAGCCTAGCATGTACAGACATGGCCTCGGAACACGGAAGACCGAAAGGTCGAGCATGAGTCGTATAGAAGATACGATCAACAGGAAGATGTTCACCGATGTTGACTAGTCCATCTCACGTGATGATCGGACACGGCCTAGTTGACTCGGATCATGTTTCACTTAGATGACTAGAGGGATGTCTATCTGAGTGGGAGTTCATTGAATAATTTGATTAGATGAACTTAATTATCATGAACTTAGTCTAAAATCTTTACAATATGTCTTGTAGATCAAATGGCCCATGTTGTCCTCAACTTCAACGCGTTCCTAGAGAAAACCAAGCTGAAAGATGATGGCAGCAACTATACAGACTGGGTCCGGAACCTGAGGATCATCCTCATAGCTGCCAAGAAAGATTATGTCCTAGAAGCACCGCTAGGTGACGCACCCATCCCAGAGAACCAAGACGTTATGAACGCTTGGCAGTCACGTGCTGATGATTACTCCCTCGTTCAGTGCGGCATGCTTTACAGCTTAGAACCGGGGCTCCAAAAGCGTTTTGAGCGACACGGACCATATGAGATGTTCGAAGAGCTGAAAATGGTTTTCCAAGCTCATGCCCGGGCCGAGAGATATGAAGTCTCCAACAAGTTCTTCAGTTGTGAGATGGAGGAAAATAATTCTCTCAGTGAGCACATACTCAAAATGTCTGGGTTGCATAACCGCTTGACTCAGCTGGGAGTTAATCTCCCGGATGACATGGTCATTGACAGAATCCTTTAATCGCTTCCACCGAGCTAGAAGAGCTTTGTGATGAACTTCAATATGCAGGGGATGGAACAGACCATTCCTGAGGTATATTCAATGCTGAAATCAGCGGAGGTGGAAATCAAAAAGGAACATCAAGTGTTGATGGTGAATAAAACCACTAAGTTCAAGAAAGGCAAGGGTAAGAAGAACTTCAAGAAGGACGGCAAAGGGGTTGCCGCGCCTGGTAAGCAAGCTGCCGGGAAGAAGTCAAAGAATGGACCCAAGCCTGAGACTGAGTGTTTTTATTGCAAGGGAAGTGGTCACTGGAAGCGGAACTGCCCCAAATACTTAGCAGACAAGAAAGCCGGCAACACTAAAGGTATATGTGATATACATGTAATCGATGTGTACCTTACCAGTACTCGTAGTAGCTCCTGGGTATTTGATACCGGTGCGGTTGCTCACATTTGTAACTCAAAGTAGGAGCTGCGGAATAAGCGGAGACTGGCGAAGGACGAGGTGACGATGCGCGTCGGGAATGGTTCCAAGGTCGATGTGATCGCCGTCGGCACGCTACCTCTACATTTACCTACGGGATTAGTTTTAAACCTCAATAATTGTTATTTAGTGCCAGCTTTGAGCATGAACATTGTATCAGGATCTCGTTTAATTCGAGATGTGTTGGGGATATTACTACTAGAGGTAAACCGGCCTTATGTAGCCGGGTTGACTCTTTGAAGATTAGAAGCCCATGAAGATTTAAAGATGATGGCGCTTTACGGAGGGCCCAAAGGCGGGTTACCGTCTGTAAATGTAAACCGGCCTAGTCATGTAACTTGTATAGTAAGATAGAATGAGAGAGGCCGAACCAGATACGTTTATAATCCGGCTTTGGGACTCTATAGCCCGGCGGGCGTCAACCTATGTATATAAAGGCACGACCCAGCCGTGGTTTAGAGACAGACAACAACAACTCGAGAGCCAGACAAAGCGGATTCGCTCCCTAGCCTTCGAAACCCTAGCCATACCAATCACAACTAGACGTAGGCCTTTACCTTCATCGAAGGGGCCGAACTAGTATAAACTCCCGTGTCCCCTTGTCCGGTTTAACCCCTTTAAGCTAACCCGTTGCGATGGCTCCATGACTAAGTCCTTTCACAAGGACATCTGCCGTGACAAACCCACGACAGTTGGCGCCCACCGTGGGGCTATCGCACGATGGTTTTGAGTTCTTGAAGGGCAGCTTCGATGGACTCAAGGGATACGCTGTGGGCCGGATGACGAAGAGTCGCCGCGGCAAGCTCTACATCGACAACGCAGGATGGGGTCCCGAGGCCGATTCAATCGAATACGAGTATCGGGTCCCCTTTGGTGGGATTCACGTCTTCATCGGCAAGATCGGTGTCGGTGTCAAAACCGGCGGATCTCGGGTAGGGGGTCCCGAACTGTGCGTCTAGGCCGGATGGTAACAGGAGGCAAGGGACACGAAGTTTTACCCAGGTTCGGGCCCTCTTCATGGAGGTAAAACCCTATGTCCTGCTTGATTAATATTGATGATATGGGTAGTACAAGAGTAGATCTACCACGAGATCGGAGAGGTTAAACCCTAGAAGCTAGCCTATGGTATGATTGTTGTTCTGTATGTTGTCCTACGGACTAAAACCCTCCGGTTTATATAGACACCGGAGAGGGTTAGGGTTACACAAAGTCGGTTACAATGGTAGGAGATCTACATATCCGTATCGCCAAGCTTGCCTTCTACGCCAAGGAAAGTCCCTTCCGGACATGGGACGAAGTCTTCAATCTTGTATCTTCATAGTCCAGAGTCCGGCTGAAGGTATAGTCCGGCTATCCGAACACCCCCTAATCCAGGACTCCCTCAGTAGCCCCCGAACTAGGCTTCAACGACGATGAGTCCGACGCGTAGATTGTCTTCGGCATTGCAAGGCGGGTTCTCCTTCAAATTTCGTGTACCTGTCAAATAGAGTCTGGTTTCTTGTAAATGTTGCGCTCCTCGGCTTCTACGCCCAATAATGGCCGTCTCCCACGTGTCAAACGAATATGGAAAGTCTGAGTGTTTTCACATCCACACCCCTAGCCGCGTAAATGAGCCACCCATTTAAGGGGACGAGGATTTAGATCCAAACCACACCTTCTCCCCTTTGCGAGTGTTCATCAGAGCGCATCCGACAAAGGTCCATTCCACCATGGCCAGCCGTCGCAACTCCTCCTTTCGCCCTTCCAGCGCTCAGCCTGGATATTGGGAGAGATGCTCCATTCCGCATAGCGAGTTAGTGACGCTCTAGGCCAAGGGATTTCTCCCCCCGGCCTATATGGTCCCGGTTCGAGCCGGTCTTGCCATCTATAATGGCGGAGAGCAAGCGGAGAGTGCCCCTAATCCCTCCAAAGGAGAGCGGGTATGCCTCGTCCCTTATTTAATAAGAGGGCTCGGATTTCCAATCCATCCGTTTCTCTGGGGGCTCCTGGAGTTCTATGGCCTCCAGCTACACAATCTTACGCCTGCCTCCGTATTGCATATCGCAGGCTTCGTAGCCCTCTACGAGCTGTTTTTGGGTGTTGAGCTCATTTCGGGCTATGGAAAGAGCTATTCTACCTTGTGCCCCGCTCTTAGAAGGGGTCGATATATCAAGTGGGCGGAGCCGAAGTGTGGCGCATCGCCGGGACCGGATATCTATCCGGAACCCCAAAGAAGGCGTCGGAGGACTGGCCTTCGGAATGGTTTTACATAGAGGACGTCCCGCTGCCGGATCCTGTCCGGATCGGCCTCCCTGAGTTTGACAGTGCTCCACTAAAGAAGCGCCTAAGTTGGCGTCCATGGAGCCCTCAGAGGGAAAGTGACAAGGACGTCTGTTACCTAATGAGCCGGATAAGATTGTTAGCTCATTCCGGACTGACCATGATCGGGTTCATGGCCGCATGCATCATGCGAGGGGTGCAGCCGCTACAGTACATAGGCCACCTGTCGGAGTAAATAGCCATGGGTAGCCTAGCCGGCTTCCCCTGGCCCATCAGAAAAAATTACAAGATTGGCCGACTTTCAAGAAGATTCAAGACCCAGGGCCGCCTCCCCCCTCAGCCGGCTACCTCCTAGGCCGGCTTCGGGGGCGGCCCGCCCTTTGCCCTCACGAAGGAAGCTGTGGAAGGCCGACTACGAGAAGCCGGCTACAGCGGGGCCGGCTACGAGAAGACGACTCCCATAAAGCAGTCAAAGCCGTACCCGCAATGTACGCGTCCACCCTGCGATGATGAAGCGGGGCGTGGCTACAGTAGAGCCTGCCACCCCCAAGACTCGGAGCACGCCTGGTACAGTGCGCCGTACGGGTGGCCACGACCCGTCCGGCGCGGCACTGTTGCCACGGCGGCTCCGACGCCGTCCACGACGGGCCGCCAGCGTGGCCCCCGAGGCGGTGGGCCCCTTCGGGCAGAGAGATACCGAAGGTGGCTGCACCTCCTCTCAAGCCGGCAAGATAGAGGGCCGGCTTCCCATAGCCGGCTTGCCACTTTCCTCGAAGGAGACGCCCATTAAGGAGACAAGATACGGCGGGGCTACAGTAATCGCCCGCCAAGGCGGCGTTACTGTAGCCACGCTTACCCCGACCAAGCCTGCGTCAACAGCACGAAGCAACAGTAACCAGCCACCGACCAGGCCCTAGCCTGTGGGGCCTGCCTGTCGACCAAGGAGCCTGCAGCCAGCGGGACCCACCAGCCGGCGGGCCCCACTAGCCGGCGTAGAAGCCGGCAAGCATAGTCATAGATAGCTGGGCCCCGCGCCCAGCTGGATTACCATTGTACTCCCGGCCCGGGGGGTAGGCCTATATAAACCCCCCGGTGCACCCATGCAAAGGGTTGGATTCTCAAGTTACACCTAGACACAAAACAAGGAGAGGAAGCAAGCTAAGCTGAGCCCTTCTTCCTCCTTCCACCCAAAACAGCTCAAGGAGCATTGTAACTACTTGTTCGTTTAGTAACCATGCGGAGACCCCGCAGAGCAGCAGTAGGGGTGTTATCTCCTCGGAGAGCCCTGAAGCTGGGTAAGATTCGCCGGCGTGCATGTCTACGCCTTATCCCATTTCCAGGCACCGGTGATGTTTTATTGGCTCCCACAATGATAAGCCACCCGTTGGCATATGTCGCTCCTACCACCCGACATTTGGCGCCCACCGTGGGGCCAGGTGCACCGTCGTCCGGAGACCTGTTCTGGACGGGAACTCTTTTCCTTCCTCGCGAGCGTAGCCAGCCCGGCTCGCCCGATGGCGCTTGCCGCGACGCGCTACATGGCGTCACCAACATCTACGCGGCGAGCGGCCTCGCCGACCTCTTCGACAAGGCCCGCATCTCCGACGAGCTTGCCTCCGATGCGGGCACCGATCATCTCGCCAACCTCCTCGGCCAGCTCCACGTCTCCAGCGAGCCCGCTGCGGATTTGGAGTCGGTTGGCTCCACCGACCCGATGCCTGTCGACTCAGACACGGCATCCTACAATACCTTCCCCACCAACGTCACGATCTACAATGACCCGCTCCCTCCGGCTTGTGATCGCGATTCTGACACTACCGAGGTGATGGTTATCGGCCTCGATGGCCCGACTGACAAGGGCGCCTGCGACGCCCCACGCGTGGCGGCCCACGACTTGTCCGCCCCCCTTCCGGCTGACGCCAACGACGAAGTACTGGAGGCAAGCCGCCTCGCCCTCCTCGCGGAGGGCCAGCGGCTGGCCTCCGTAAGACGCCTCACCGAGGCCTACCAGCACGAAGCTGACCGCGCCGCCTTTGGCACGCTGGCTCCGGCTGGCCCAAGCCGGGCTGGTGCTGTCAGGCAACGCGGCGCCGTCATCGCCGACATGCTTGGAGTCGATCGCCCGGTTTACGCCACCCCGCTCGAGAACCTGCGCGCCGCCCAGGCGGCCGTAGACGAGCTGGATGGCTTGGAAGCCGAAGACCTCCCTCACATGATGCGGCGCATACAGCAACTAATCGATGCAGCCGCTCGGCGGCACGAAGCCGATGCCTGCGCGGGGAGCCCTCCCCCGCGCCGCGACCACGGCGCGACTTCCCGATCGCCGACTACAAGCAACACCCGCGCGCGGCGCGAGAAAGAGCCGGCTTCCAGCCGAAGCCGGACCCAGATCTCCATCGAGCGAGACACGGACGGCCGCCCCTGAGCCATGGAATGGCGGGGCACCCCGCCTCCGCCTCGAGCTCGCGGAGAGAGATATCCCACCGCGCCTCCAGTGGCGCACCCGACTCTCAGCGGCCGGCTTGGTCGCCGCGAAGGAGTCGGCGAAAACGACGCCCGCCACCGGATCGACCGCCTGGCCCGATCCCTGGCGCTAGAAGAAGAAGATGATGTCGGCCCGCCTTGCTTTGGCCCCCGCATCCGCGACAGACCCTTCCCCAAAGGGTTCTCGCTCCCAAGAGACACACCCAAGTACAACGGCTCGGTGAAGCCAGAAGACTGGCTGACCGACTACTCCACAGCCGTCAGCATCGCCAATGGCAACCGGCGCGTTGCCATAAAGTACGTGCCCCTCATGCTGCAAGGCACGGCATGGACTTGGCTTAACAGCCTCAAGCCTCTCAGCATCAACAGCTGGGTGGATTTCACTGAAGCCTTCGTTCGCAACTTCACCAGCACCTACAAGCGGGCTCCCAAGCCCAGACAGCTCTCCCTGTGCGTACAGGGCCCAGCCGAGTCCACTCGCGACTACCTCACGCGTTGGGCCGAGCTCCGCAATTCCTGCGAAGGGGTGCACGAGGTGCAAGCCTTCGAATACTTCACTGCCGGGTGCCGACAGGGCACCCTCCTTAAGCACAAGCTTCTCTGTGATGAGCCGACTACCCTCGACGAGCTCCTGAACATCGCTGACAAGTACGCCACCGCCGACTCCTCGATGAAGACCGAGCTCCGGGTGGACGCGTCCGGAAAAGTGCTTAATCCGGTGCCCCAAGCACCGGCTGGCGATTCCGGCCGACGCCAACACCAGAATGATCAGAAGCGCAAAGGCCCTGCACCGCCTCCCGCTAGCCGGCAGGTGGCCACGGTCGAAGATACGCCGCCTGAGGGGTAGCCCGCGTCCAAGAAGCCCAAGGGCGGCCGGCCGGCTTGGCAGCCAGCCTTCTCCTATGAGCAAACCCTTGATGCCCGGTGCAAGTTCCACAGCGGCGCGAAGCCGTCCAACCATACGACCCGGAAGTGCAACTGGCTCGCCAGAATCTCCAAGGGCGAAGGGCTCACGCCGACTCCGCCTGCTGGACCGCCGCCTCCGGCTCCGCCGCCCAAGGCCGCTCGGCCCGCGGTCGACGCCGTGCAGGACGAGTTCCCCGATGAGCAAGCATCTTATGTTGTCTTCACGAGCCAGCCCGAAGACCGGCGCAGCAAGCGCCGAGAGCAACAAGAAGTCAATGTGGCCGCCGCCAACCCAGCCGGCCACATGCATTGGTCAGAGAAATCCATCAGTTGGAGCCGGGCCGACCACCCAAAGGTGATGCCGTCCCCCGGCTCCTACGCTTTGGTCCTGGAGGCCACCCTTGCGACGGACACGCGTGCCGCCCGCTTCTCCCGCGTGCTGATCGACGGTGGAAGCAGCATCAACATCCTGTACCGCGACACCATGGAGAAGCTGGGTGTCAAGGCAAAGCAGCTTGTGCCGACTCGAACGGTGTTTCATGGCATCGTACCCGGTTTGTCATGCGCCCCCATCGGCAAGATCAAGATCGATGTACTCTTTGGGGGCAAGGATCATTTCCGCCGGGAAGCAATCTGGTTCGAGGTGGTGGACCTGGAGAGCCCTTACCACGCCTTGCTGGGCCGACCCGCCTTGGCCAAGTTCATGGTGGTCCCCCACTAAGCTTACCTCAAGATGAAGATACCGAGCTCCAAGGGCATCATCACCATTGCCGGCGACTACAAGAAGTCCACCGACTGCACCGTGGCCAGCAGCCGGCTGGCCGAATCCCTCGGGATTGCCGAGGAGAAGAAGACGCTGAACAGGGTCATGGCCCTGGCCAGCAAGCAGCTAAACCAACCCACCGACTCCAAGGAGTATGATGCCCAAGGATCTTTCCAGCCGGCCAAGGAGACCAAGAAGATACAGCTCGACCCCGAGCACCCCGAGAGGTTTGCCGTCATTGGGGCGAGCCTGGATAGCAAATAGGAAGGCGAGCTCGTCGATTTCCTCCGTGAGAATCGAGATATCTTTGTATGGTCCCCCAAGGACATGCCGGGTGTTCCGAAGGATTTCGCCGAGCACAAGTTACATGTGCGGGAGGATGCCAAACCATTCAAGCAGCCTCTCTGCCGACTGTCAGAAGAGAAGAGAAGGATCGTAGGGGAGGAGATAGCCCGGCTTCTTGTAGCCGGCTTCATCATGGAAGTTTTCTTCCCCGAGTGGCTCGCGAACCCGGTTCTCGTGCTGAAAAAGAATAACAAGTGGCGCATGTGTATAGATTACACAAGCCTCAACAAAGCCTGCCCAAAGGATCCCTTCACTCTGCCCAGGATTGATCAAGTGATAGACTCCACAGCCGGATGTGAGCTGTTGAGCTTTTTGGATGCTTATTCGGGATACCACCAGATAAAGCTGAACCCGGATGACCGACTGAAGACCGCCTTCATCACGCCGTTTGGAGCCTTCTGCTGCCTGACCATGATGTTCGGCTTGAGGAATGCCGGCGCCACTTTTCAGCGTTGCATGCAGAAGTGCCTCCTCACGCAGCTCGGCAAGAACGCCCACGTCTACGTGGATGATATTGTGGTGAAGACGGAGAAGCATGGCACTCTGCTGGAAGACTTGAAGGAGACATTCGAGAACCTGCGCCGGTTCCGAATCAAGCTCAACCCTGAGAAATGCGTGTTCGGAGAGCCAGCCGGCCAGCTCCTAGGCTTTCTGGTCTCCGAACGCGGCATAGAGTGCAACCCTGTGAAGATTAAGGCCATCGAGAGGATGGCGGTCCCAACCAAGCTTAGAGAGATTCAGAAGTTCACCGGGTGCCTGGCCTCTCTGAACCGCTTCATCAGCCGGCTTGGAGAGAAAGCTCTCCCTCTCTACCGCCTCATGAAGAAGAGTACCCACTTTGAGTGGAATGACCAGGCCGACCAAGCTTTCCACGAGCTGACGAAAATGTTGTCCACGCCGCCTGTCTTGGCGGCACCGACTGAGAAAGAGCCCATGCTCCTTTATATTGCCGCCACTAGCCGGGTGGTCAGCACCGTCATCGTGGTCGAACGCCCCGAAGAAGGCCGAGCCCAGCCGGTCCAGAGGCCGGTTTATTACCTGAGCGAGGTGCTGTCCGCCTCGAAACAGAATTACCCGCACTACCAGAAGATGTGCTACGGCGTGTACTTCGCCGCCAAGAAGTTGAAGCCGTACTCTCAAGAACATCCCATCACGGTCGTATGCACTGCCCCGCTGGCCGAGATCATAGGCAGCCGGGATGCATCCGGCCGGGTGGCTAAATGGGCCATCGAGCTGCCCCCCTACACGATCTTCTACCAGCCCCGCACCACCATCAAGTCGCAAGCACTGGCCGATTTCCTCATCGACTAGGCCAAGACCCAGTACTTACCGCCAGCTCCCGACTCCACCCATTGGCGCATGCACTTTGACGGATCAAAGATGCGCACCGGCTTGGGAGTCGGCATCGTCCTTACCTCTCCTAAGGGCGACAAGCTCAGATACACGCTGCAAATCCACTTCGCCGCCTCCAACAATGTAGCCGAGTACGAGGCACTCATACACGGGCTCCGGCTTGCCAAGGAACTCGGCATCCGCCGGATCCTGTGCTATGGCGACTCGGATTTGGTGGTGCAGCAATCTTCTGGCGACTGGGACGCCAAGGACGCAAACATGGCGAGCTACCGCTTCCTAGTGCAGCAAATCAGCGGATACTTCGATGGATGTGAATTCCTCCATGTGCCGCGAGCCGACAACGAGCCAGCAGATGCCCTGGCCCGAATAGGCTCCACGCGGCAAGCAATACCAACTGGCGTCGCCCTACAGCGCCTCCTCAAGCCATCCATCAAGCCGTCTCCGGAATCCGACTCCATCTTCGTGCCGCCTAACCCCGATGGGGCCGGGTTCGGCTCGAAGAATCAAGCAGCCGGCCCGGGGACTTCAATACTCGGCTCGGGGACTGCAGTACCCGGCTCGGGGACTGCCGCACCCGGCTCGGGGACTGCGGTAGCTGGCCCGGGGACTGCGGTAGCCGGCCCGGGGACTTCTTCAGCACAACAAGCAGCGGCCAACTCCAGCACTTCATTACCCAGCCCGCCCACCCTGGTGGCTGTGGCCACATTGGTGGCAGAGGAAGTCGCAGCCCCATCATGGGCCCAAACCATCCGCAACTTTTTGGTGAACCAAGATCTGCCGGCTGACGAAACCGAAGCGAGACAAGTCCAGCGCCGAGCCGGAGCATACACAATCGTCAACAGAGAGCTTGTCAAGCGCAGCGTCACCGGAGTCTTACAGCGATGTGTCGAGCAGTTGAAAGGAATTGCAATCCTCAGGGATATACACCAAGGAGAGTGCGGCCACCACGCCGCATCAAAATCACTTGTCGCCAAAGCCTTCCACCACGGCTTCTTCTGGCCGACTGCTTTGGACGACGCCAAAGAGCTAGTCAAACACTGCAAAGGCTGCCAGCTTTTTAGCTCCCAGCAACACATGCCGGCTTTGGCACTCAAGACCATTCCCATCACCTGGCCCTTTGCCGTCTGGGGATTGGATATGGTGGGCCCATTCAAGACGGCGCGCGGCGGCATGACACATTTGCTCGTTGCCGTCGACAAATTCTCCAAGTGGATTGAGGCGAAGCCGATCAAGAAGCTGAATGGGCCGACTGTGGTGACCTTCATTGTAGATATAACAACCCAGTACGGCGTACCGCACAGCATCATCACCGACAACGGCACGAATTTTGCCAAAGGTGCCTTGGCACAGTTCTGCGCTGCACAAGGTATCCCGCTGGACCTTGCGTCAGTCGCCCACCCGCAGTTAAACGGCCAAGTGGAGCGAGCAAATGGCCTCATCCTGTCTGGCATCAAGCCCTGACTGGTCATACCTCTGGAGCGTTCAGCCGGCTGTTGGCTCGATGAGTTGCCGGCTGTCCTATGGAGTCTGCGTACTACCCCCAACAGATCAACCGGCTTCACTCCCTTCTTCCTTGTATATGGTGCCGAGGCAGTCATCCCAACAGATATCGAGTTCGACTCGCCTCGGGTAACCATGTACACGGAAGCAGAAGCCAAAGAAGCAAGAGAAGACGGCGTCGACCTGCTGGAAGAAGGCCGGCTGTTAGCCCTCAGCCAGTCTGCCATCTACCAGCAGGGTTTGCGCCGCTACCACAGCCGGAGGGTCCGACCAAGATCCTTCCAGGAGGGCGACCTTGTGCTCCAGCTGATCCAGCGAATAGCCGGCTAGCACAAGCTCGCAGCCCCCTGGGAAGGCCCCTTCGTCGTCAGCAGAGCTTTAGGCAACGACGCCTACTACCTCATCGACGCGCAGAAGCCGAAGGCACGCAAGAGAGACGACTCCGGCAAGGAGTCGGAGCGACCATGGAATGCAAATCTTCTTCGGAAGTTTTACAGTTAAAATGCAGTATGTATTATGTCCACTTTTGTATTAAGTACGAAACAATAGGCTCCCCGAGGAGGACTCGGGGACTGCCATCCTTTATTTTATGAATGAAAGTTATCATGCGTATGATATCGCCTGTTCATTTATTTTATCCGGCACCGGGTTCGACGAGTCAGCCCGGGGACTAGCCGACTGGAGTTATATTAGGAGCCCTACCCGCAGTCAGACAAGTAATGTGCCGACACCCAGGCTTGGCTCTTGCCAAAATCGCAGTTCAAAGAACCGACTGCCCGACTGGCAAGAGTCATAAGCCGGAAAGGGTGCGCACACGAAAAATGGCTAGGGACTAACGGGCTTATATATAACAAAAGCCGGCTTGCCGCCTCCCGCCGACCGACTACCAGAGTAGCCGGCCGGCCGGCTTACATTCAGTCTGCTTCAAATCTAAGAAAGCTCGAGTACTTGCCTTCCCAAAGAGGGAAGGCGACAAAAGGAAAAAGCCTAAGGATAAAAAAGTGCACTTGAATGGAAGCCAACACATGCATACATTAATATTTACACAAAGGACCTCCAGAGAGGTCAACATCCAACATTGTTCGATACACCCCCAGTGGGTGGAATTGCGGAAACTTAAAATTGTTCAAAAAAGCAAAGCAGGAACAATAGGAACGACAGATCAAGCCGGCGGGGCTGCTGCCGAGCCGGGCTGGGCGGTGGAGGTGGTCGTGCCGGCTGGAGGAGCGGCCGGCTGGCCAACTTCGGCCTGATCATCGCCTCCGGCAGAGGGCGCGCTCCCGCATGGCTCGTTGCTGGAGGCACGGTCGGCTTGAGGGCGGTCGGCCGTCTCACCAGTCGGCTCAGCGTCTCCGCCGTCTTCCTCCTCGTCGTCCTCGCCCTCGTCGCTGGAAGCGATCTCTTCGGCCGAGTCCTTGCCTTCTGCCGGGTTCAGCCCGGACCACTCCTCCAGCTGGGCGACGCCGTCATCATTGAGTTCCGGCGCGAAGACGCTGGTGTCGGTGCACTCGGCAATTGTCGAGGCGCGCTGCGCGATCGCCGGCCGCACCTCCTCCAGGTCCGCGTCGGCCTCCAATCGCCAAGTCCGCAGCTGGTCCAGGCTCAGCCCTGGGTACCACGCGCGGACGAACTCCAGCGCACGCCCGGCTCCGAGACGGGCTGCGGACGCCTTCCAAGCCTCGAAGCGGCCGACTGCGACTTCTAGCCAGTCGGCAGTCCGGCTTGGGGTGCGGGGAATCGTCTGGCCGGGCCAGAGCGCGGCCAGCACCTGCGCCCCGGCACGTTGGAGCCGGCGGAGCATCCGATGGGCCGGCTGCAGTCGCGCTTGGATGGCGACGAGCTGCTCTGACAGCGTTCGATTCGCATCCGGTGGGATAACAACTCCGGCCTGACGGCGCGCCTCGCGGTGGGCCTCAATGGCTTGGGCGGCGAGGACGAAGTGGCCGGGAAATTATTCTGTGCAAAGAAGGAAGCACGAGTCAAAACAAAACCTCATGCGGCCGGCAGATGGAGGAAGGGCAAGAAAGGCGGCTTACCATCGATCAGATCCTCGATTCGGCTGAAGCCTTCTTCCAGCGCCTGGCGCGTCTCGGCCCGGCTCGCCTCCCTGGTCTCGAACTCCGCCTTCAGGGAAGCCTCGCCGTCCCGCGCCTTCTGCAGGGCCACCTTATGGCTTTCCTCCTGGTCGGCCAGTTTCTTGACCAGGCGGTCGCGCTCTTGAACCAAGTCGGCGTACTCGGCGTCCCTGGCACGAAGAGCGGCCTGCACTTCGCCGAGTTCCCTTCGCAAGTCGGCGTTGGCCTCTGCACGAGCAAAAGACAAAGAGAAAAAGTCAGCAAGGGAAAAGTCATCAAGGAAGATCTGACCCGACTGCTCTCCAGTCGGCCCGAATCTCGGGGACTACACCTAGTGGGTGCGCTGTCGCGCCCCCATGAGAAACAGATAAAAGCAATACATTTACATCGGCTGCTGGCCAGGTCTTCGGTCCTCCGGCTCAGCTCCCGGGCCTGGGAGTTGAAGGCGGCGGCACGAGAGTTGTGATAATCCTAAAGATCAGACAGAAAACAGTTAAGATAGTCGTCGAGTAAGATCCGACCCGACTGCGCTGCAGTCGGCCCGGATCTCGGGGACTACACCCAGTGGGTGCGCTAGCGCGCCCCCACGGAAAAATCAGAGGACCAGAACGGTCAACAAATAGAAAACTTACTCGGATTGCAGACAGCGTCCACAGAAACTCCTGAGTAAATTGCCTCAGGAGGCCGGCCTGTGCCTGCAGCCGGCTCCGAACCCCTTGGGCCGCCAGCTCGATTTCAAGACCGGCTCCGGCCTCGGGTGCGGCCCGGGCCGGCTCCTCCGGCACCGCCGACGACTGGCCGCCCTCGCCTTCTCCGGCTGGCGCTGCCGGCGGCGTCCTCTCCGCGAAGATCTCGAAGAGTTCATCCCTCTGCACCGGCGGCTGATCGGGGGTGATCTCCTCCGCCGTGGGCAGCAGGATGTCCGGGTCCAAGGTGTGGAGGGGGATGGCGAGCAGCGGAGGCCGGCTGTGCGTGCTCTCCGCCTCCGTCTCCGCGGCCGCCCGCTCCGATGGAGTCTCGGTCGCCGCGTTCGCTCGCTCCGTCGCCGCCCGGGTGGCCTCCCGCTCCGCCGCCTCCCTCTCTCGTCGCGCCTCGCGAGCGTTCCGCTCCATGGCTTCTGCAAGATCGGCGTGGGGGTCCACGCGGCGGGGCCCTAAAGATCCAGCACCCGGCCTGACCACAGAGCCGCCTGGGCCTCGCTCGAGCGAAAGCGGCGCCCTGCTCAGAGTCGGAGAAGAATTAAAACAAAGGAAGACAACAAAGTAACAAGCACGCAAGCGGCCGGAGGGCTTACGTGGAAACTGCTTGAGGCTTCTTCACCGCCTTCCGGAAGCGGGCCGCCTTCGCCGCCGCTTCGTCTCGCTTCGTGGCCGCGGCGGAGGCCCTCGTCTTTTTCGGCCGGCTGCCGAAGAGAGGAAGCGCGGCCCGGCGTTTCGCCTTTCCACCATCGACAACCGGCGCGGTGGACGTACCTGCGCTGTGACGGTCGGCTGCCGGCTGGTGGCGCGGGATTTCTTCAACATCAGCGTCATCCAGCCAGTCGTCAAAGCTGGCCGAGAGCCCCGTGCCTCCGGGCTCGGCGACGTCCCCCGTGGCGGCGTCCTCCATGGCGACCGCAGCCAAGTCCGGGTCGTCGAGGTCGTCTACCGTGCGGTCCGGGGCATACTGGCGTTCGACTCCTACCGCCCCGGCTGGCGGCGGGAGAAGAGGATTCTGATAACAAAGAGAAAAGAGAAGAGCCGCCTGGTCAGAAGCCGGCCGACTCAAGCCGGCTGATGACAGAGAGAAGGACTCACCACGGGCGGAGGATGGGCGCGGGAGTACGGCGCCTTGCCATATTGCCAGTCGTCGGCGAGCTTGAGGTTGGCGACGTAGTTCACCATGAGCGCTACCTCGGCATGGGGCATCTCCCATGTGCTCAGCCGGCAGGGGTCGAAGCGGCCGCTCATCTGGCATAGCATGTGGGGCCGGCTCTGAAGGGGAAGGATCCAGCGCTCGACGAAGGCGGCCACCAAGTCGGCTCCGCGCAGGCCTTCCGACTGGATCATTACCCGAAGCCGGGCGATGGCGGCGTTCCCGGCCTGAGACAAGGACTTGGCCCGGAAGCCCCAGGACGGCCGCCTCCCAGCCGGCGGGCCGGCTACGTAAGCCGGCAGATTGACGTAGTCGCCTTGCAGGGCGACGTTCTTGACGTAGAAGTAAGATTTCTGCCAGAGTTTGACAGATTGGATTAGAGGAATGTGCGGGAAGGGGTTGTTGTCACTTGCCCTCTTCATCGCGATGAAGGCCCCGCAGGGAGCTGGCACGCCGGCGGAGACGGTGCCGATCTTGTTCTGGAAGAGCTCCGCCCAGAGCTCCAGTGTTGGTAGCACTCCCAAGAAGCCTTCGCAGAGAGAGACGAAGGCCGACAGCTGCATCACCGCGTTGGGCGTGAGGTGATGCGGCTGAATATTGTAGAAGTCGAGGAAGGATCGCATGAAGCCGCTCGCCAGGAAGCCGAAGCCACGCAAGAAATGTGTGCGGAAGACGACGTGCTCGCCTTCCTCTGGCGCCGGCGAAATCTCCGTCTCCGGCGCCAGGCGAGCCTGCACGAGGTTGGCGGCGGGCAGGCGCCGGGTCTGGCGGAGAAACTCGATGTGGTCTTCATGGACGTTGGACCCGTCCCACGAGCTTGACAGCGCCATGGACATGGCGGCGTGGGCGGGCTGCGGCGGGAGGCTGCGTCGGGCGTGAGGAAGAAGAAAGGGAAGAAGAGGAGCAAGGAGGGACGGGGAGCGGGGGAGCGAACGAGCCTTTGTCTCTCCCCCTCCCCCTCCTACTTGTAGGCTCGTGCGCCGGAGCCGAGGAGGCGCGGCGTGGGGGATCGTGGGGATCGATCGTGCCCACCTCCCCCACGCCTCGCGTTAATTACGCGCCTTGAAGACACGAAGAAACGGCCGCGGGGAGGCGAGCAGTCTCCTCGGGCCACAGAAGATCTGCGCCCAGGCCGAGGCCAAGGAGTGGCGGGCCCGGGCCTGCGGCGGCGTCCCGTCGCGCGCGTGCGACGGCAGGACTTCTCCGCCACGTGGCCAGTCGTGGGGCCCGCGGCCAGCCCGCGGGTCAGCCACGGTCATATTAATAAACAAGGAAGTTCTCTGAAGTCGGCCTACAATGGCCAGGCCGGCTCCTCAGGGTATGAAGCTGACCAAGCTTCTCGTCCCTCTATCCGCCGTGAAGCTCGCCCAGCTTCGGGGACTACTGTCGGAGTAAATAGCCATGGGTAGCCTAGCCGGCTTCCCCTGGCCCATCAGAAAAAATTACAAGACTGGCCGACTTTCAAGAAGATTCAAGACCCAGGGCCGCCTCCCCCCTCAGCCGGCTACCTCCTAGGCCGGCTTCGGGGGCGGCCCGCCCTTTGCCCTCATGAAGGAAGCTGTGGAAGGCCGACTACGAGAAGCCGGCTACTGCGGGGCCGGCTACGAGAAGCCGACTCCCATAAAGTAGTCAAATCCGTACCCGCAATGTACGCGTCCACCCTGCGATGATGAAGCGGGGCGTGGCTACAGTAGAGCCTGCCACCCCCAAGACCCGGAGCACGCCTGGTACAGTGCGCCGTACGGGTGGCCATGACCCGTCCGGCGCGGCACTGTTGCCACGGCGGCTCCGACGCCGTCCATGACGGGCCGCCAGCGTGGCCCCCGAGGCGGTGGGCCCCTTCGGGCAGAGAGATACCGAAGGCGGCCGCACCTCCTCTCAAGCCGGCAAGATAGAGGGCCGGCTTCCCATAGCCGGCCTACCACTTTCCTCGAAGGAGACGCCCATTAAGGAGGCAAGATACGGCGGGGCTACAGTAATCGCCCGCCAAGGCGGCGTTACTGTAGCCACGCTTACCCCGACCAAGCCTGCGTCAACAGCACGGAGCAACAGTAACCAGCCACCGACCAGACCCTAGCCTGTGGGGCCTGCCTGTCGATCAAGGAGCCTGCAGCCGGCGGGACCCACCATCCGGCGGGCCCTAGTAGCCGGCGCAGAAGCTGGCAAGCATAGTCACAGACAGCTGGGCCCCGTGCCCAGCTGGATTACCATTATACCCCCGGGGGTAGGCCTATATAAACCCCCCGGTGCACCCATGCAAAGGGTTGGATTCTCAAGTCAGACCTAGACACAAAACAAGGAGAGGAAGCAAGCTAAGCTGAGCCCTTCTTCCTCCTTCCACCCAAAACAGCTCAAGGAGCATTGTAACTACTTGTTCATTTAGTAACCATGCGGAGACACCGCAGAGCAGCAGTAGGGGTGTTATCTCCTCGGAGAGCCCTGAAGATGGGTAAGATTCGTCGGCGTGCATGTCTACGCCTTATCTCGTTTCCAGGCACCGGCGATGTTTTATTGGCTCCCACAATGATAAGCCACCCGTTGGCATATGTCGCTCCTACCACCCGACACCACCCCATGTGGGATTTCAACGGGGAGGACGACGCCACCCGCTATGGCCGTAAGGGACCGGATTCGGCTGCGGCCCTAACAAAGACCTTGTCCTCTTTGTACAAGGGAGAAGAGGAGGAATTTCTCCGCGTCAACCCGCAGGGTGGATTTTCTATGTACAATCCCCCAAGCTGGGTAATTGGTTTACTTGCCCATCCATTTTATATTCCCATTGTTAAATATTCAGTCTAACGACTTTAACGCAGGAACTATGCCAGGCTGTTAAAGAAATAAACAGCCCTCCTCCACAACCCGAGGACCCAGGACGGTCCCTCGACCCGGCCTCTCAAGAGGATCCGGACTTATCTGTGGAGCTGATTGATGGAGTGTTCCATTAATTGAGCAAGGACAACGCCTTGGTGGCCATTACGGCCGATTACCCAGGGATAATCCCGGCCTCCCAGGTAACTGAGATCGAAGTCCCAGTACCCCGAATAGGGGTCCGCCCTCTTGTGTTTTCAGTTTCCCGATTACAACCGAGCTTTGCAGGGGAGGTTTTTGAGACGGGAGGCCGAACCTACGGCGACAAGCCAACGAGGGGTCGCAGGGCCCCGTGGCAGAAAAGATGTGCAGTCCGGACCGAGACGTCAGCGCAAAGGTATGGCGCACCCCTTATCCCAGGTGTTATACCTTCAAGGCATGTTAACACTCATGCTCTCTTCAGGACAAAGAGACCTCGCCGGACTATATCCGGAGAGGCTGCCAATCACGCCTCCACCAGCCAGGCTCCAAAGCCTGGTCCGGAGGCGGAGGCGAACACAAGGCGCGCACCAGACGCTCCTCCGACGAAGGATGTGGACAGGTTGTCTGCCACCAACTCTGAGGTGGAGAGTGCCATGAACCACAGGCGTCGTCGGACAATTCTTCGCGACGCTTGTTTCTCCCGAGAGGCATTAGATGCCTTAAATTCGGGAGATGCGTACCTCCGTGCCGCTCAAAATGGTCTAGCCAGAGCCACGGAGCAATATGTAAAAGACATATGGGTAAGAAATATTTTGGTAATTATATACATACATATATATATATATATATACCAGTAGCCCCCGAGACTTGAAACAGTTAGAAGAACTAATTTAAGGATCATATGTTATGCAGGTTCTTACAGAAAAGAATTCCCTACAGTCCCAGGAGCTAGAAGAGTGCAAAGCCCAACTTGAGGCCGCACTAGCCGCGGCAGGGGAGCCCAAGGAGACCCCCTCTGGTAATATACACTTCGAAAGATAAGTATTTTGCAAAGTGCGGCATGGGTGCGAATCTGACAAATTAAATTGCAGATGGCGCCAGATTGGGTCCGGAAAGGCAACAACTCCTACGCCAGCTGAAGGCTGGGGAGAAGGTGCTGACAAAGGTGAGGCGGGAGAAGAACGATCTCCAAGATGCCAACACCAAGCTGGGCGTCGACCTGAAAGATGTTCATGCCCAGCTGTCAGACTCCGTTAAGGAGAATCAACGGCTTCGGCGCGGCATATTTAGTAAGTGCTTGAACGAACCTTTGAAAAAAAGTTCAGCGGAGAAGTCGGCTAACAGAGTAATGTCTGTAGGTGTGCTAACAAGTCATCCTACAGAGGAGATGCCTGGTTCTACGGGTGACCTTCTTCCTGAGCTCTCGCAACTGCTCGAGCGAGTTCGGCAGGCGATGCAAGGCGTCGCCCAGGCCTTGTGGCCATCCATCTCCATCCCCGAAGGTCTTGGAGAGCTTGCGGAGAAGCTAAAGGGAGCACGGAGGCGCTTCTGATTGTGGAAGATATCGGCCTGCCATCAAGGCGCTAGGGAGGCCTGGGCCATGGTGAAGACGCGGTACACACTGACCCCAACCACATGGCCGAGGTAGGTCCTGTGGGGCCCGATGGGAAGGAGATCCCTGTAAGCTTAGTATACGGCCAAGTAGAATTGGCCGCAAAGTATTCCCAGCAGGACTGTAAATTAGACAGCCTGTTAGATGGTATTAAAGAGGAATACAATCAGTCAGGATGACTATGTAATTTAATTGAAATTTATAATGCCTTCTAGCCGGATTGTAGATCGTTTGTCATGGCCGACCTTTTCGCTTCAGCATCGGGACCTGACGGTCCGGAGTGTGTCCGAATTCCCATGCGGTTATATAAGAACCGGGGAATGCATGGAGACCAGGCGTAGGGGTCATTAGTGCGTGAACAGACAAGTGCCCGACTAGTTATGTTATATTACATGGTTAGTAAGAAACATCTTCCAGGGAGAATAGTTCCGTTAAGGGTTCCTTTCCCTGTGAGGCATGCCCTAAAGTGCATGCCCATTTTGCGAAAAAGACGCAGAAAAAAGCATCTAGGGGCGCATAAATAAATAAGTGAAAAAAATCATCTTTTAGGTCACCGACCGAATATTCCCTTAAGAACGCTAGCTTTCAGCTTCACCCAGTCAGAGGTACACATCCGGCTGATCCGGCAGTAACAATCGCAGAGGTGCTCCCTTTACCACCTAGCCGAATAATCGGGAATGTAGGGGTAAGCACAGGAGCCAGGCAACCCAGCTTGGCCAAAACTTAAGTCATATCGATGCATATAATGGTGAAATAAAAGGTACATGCGGAAGTGTAACACATGTGTTGGGCATGAAGCCCGTATAAATAAGCTTCTGTTAAAAGAAGTCCCCAGGTTTAATGAGTGCGAATAGCACGTCATTTGATGAGCCTTTAAAGGCTATAAGAGAAAGGAAGGGGAGAAGGAGAGAAATGTAAGACAAACAGTATATAAAAAATGGACAGAGGAAGGAGACGAACACAGAGTCCGGTGCTAGGCATAGAATCTTTGGAGACGGGCTGCATTCCATGGGTTCGGCTCGAGTCGGTTATCCGATGCATCTCGCAGGCGGTACGCTCCACCAGTCAGGACCTGGTCAATTATGAAGGGACCTTCCCACATGGGCTTGAGTTTGTCCTTTTTCTTGTCCGGCAGGCGTAGAACTAATTCGCCAACGTTGTAATTTTTGGCTCGTACTTCTCTGCTTTGGTATCTTCGAGCCTGCTGTTGATAGAATGCGGAACGGGCTTTTGCCATGTCACGCTCCTCCTCCAATGCGTCCAAACTATCCTGCCGATCGAGCTCGGCTTCTCTTTCTTCGTACATGCGCACTCGAGGTGAGTCATGAATTATGTCGCAAGGCAAAACTGCCTCTGCGCCGTACACCATAAAGAATGGTGTGTATCCGGTGGTGCGATTCGGCGTGGTCTGCAGCCCCCAGAGTACGGAGTCGAGATCCTCTACCCAGTTCATGTTAGATTCCTTGAGGGGCCGCACTAATCTGGGTTTGATGCCGCTCATGATAAGACCATTTGCATGTTCGACCTGGCCGTTAGTTTGTGGGTGATAGACGGAAGCATAATCGAGCTTGATGCCCATGTTTTTGCAGTAGAGTTTTACCTCGTCGGCCGTAAAGTTTGTGCCGTTATTAGTGATGATGCTGTGGGGGACGCCGTAACGGTGTACAACCCCGGATATAAAGTTTATCACTGGTCCGGATTCGGCCGTCTTAACAGGCTTGGCTTCTATCCATTTGGTGAACTTATCTACCATGACCAGTAAGTATTTTTGCTTGTGGGTTCTGCCTTTAAGGGCTCCAGCCATGTCAAGCCCCCAGACCGCGAAGGGCCAAGTGATGGGGATAGTTTGGAGGGCGGTGGGTGGCATATGGCTTTGCTTTGCAAAGAGCTGGCAACTGATGCATCGCTGGACTAAGTCCTGGGCGTCTGCCCGGGCCGTCGGCCAATAAAAGCCTGTATGGATGGCCTTGCTTACAAGGGACCGAGCTGCAGCATGATGACCGCCGAGTCCGGCATGAATTTCAGCCAGGAGGTTCCGCCCTTCCTCTTCGGAGATGCACCTTTGAAGGACTCCGGTAGTGCTTTTCTTATAAAGCTCTCCCTCGTGGACTTTGTAGGCTTTGGATCGCCACACTATGCAGCGTGCCTCATTTTGGTCCTCGGGGAGTTCCTGCCTAGTAAGGTAGGCGAGGAATGGTTCTGTCCACGGGGCGATGACGACCATTATTACGTGGGCTGAAGCTGTTATTTCATTGGCAGAGCCTCCGATTGTGTCAGCATGTTCGGTGTCGGGCAGTGCGGTTGGGTCCGGGCTATTATTGTTCGGCTCCCCTTCCCATACTACGGATGGCTTGAACAACCTTTTCAAGAAGATGTTGGGGGTGGGGGGGACTACGTCGCGTTTTGCACCGATGCGTGCCAGGACATCTGTCGCTTGATTATTTTCCCGGGCTATATGGTGAAATTCAAGCCCTTCGAACCGAGCTGACATTTTTAGGACGGTGTTGAGGTAAGCTGCCATTTTTGGATCCTTGGCATCAAAGTCTCCATTTATTTGGGATATTGCAAGGTTCGAGTCCCCGTGCACCTCTAGGCGTTGAATGCCCATGGATACTGCCATCCGGAGACCATGTAAAAGGGCCTCATATTCGGCTGCATTGTTGGAGTCTGTGTACATAATCTGGAGTACGTATTAAACTATGTCTCTTGTGGGGGACGTCAAAACGACGCTAGCCCCTAGTCTAGCCAACATCTTGGAGCCGTCGAAATGCATGATCCAATTTGAATATGTGCCGTACTCTTTAGGGAGTTCGACCTCCGTCCATTCTGCGACGAAGTCGACCAAAACATGCGACTTGATGGCTCGCCGTGGCTTATAAGTTATGTCGAATGGGAGGAGCTCAATGGCCCATTTTGCAATCCGGCCCGTTGCGTCATGGTTGTTTATAATATCATTAAGTGGTACTTCCGAGGCTACTGTTATTGAACATTCTTGAAAGTAGTGTCGTAGCTTCCGGGATGCCATGAATACCGCGTAAGCAATCTTTTGATAATGCGGGTACCGTGATTTGCACGGAGTAAGGACAGTGGACACATAATAGACTGGCTTTTGAAGGGGGAATTTGTGTCCGTCCGTTTCTCGTTCGACGACGAGCACTGCGCTTACAACCTGATGTGTTGCTGCAATGTACAATAGCATTGGTTTGCCAATGTTTGGCGCGGCCAGGACTGGGTTTGTTGCCAATATGGCTTTTATTTCGTCGAGTCCGGCCGTGGCTGCATCGGTCCATTCGAAGTGTTCGGTGCGCCAAAGGAGGCGGTAAAGGGGTAGGGCCTTTTCTCCCAAGCGGGAGATAAAGCGGCTTAGAGCCGCCATGCATCCGGTTAACTTTTGTATTTGTTTGAGGTCCTTTGGGATATCCAATTGTGACAGAGCTCGGATCTTGGCTGGATTTGCTTCAATTCCTCTACCGGATACAATGAAGCCCAAGAGCTTTCCGGCTGGGACGCCGAAAACGCATTTTTCTGGGTTGAGCTTGATGTCGTATGTTCGGAGGTTATCAAATGTGAGCCTCAAGTCGTCTACTATAGATTCTACATGTCTTGTTTTGACGATCACATCATCTACATATGCCTCCACTGTTTTGCCGATCTGGTTTGCCAGACATGTCTGAATCATGCGTTGATATGTTGCGCCAGCCTTTTTGAGCCCGAAGCAGAATGGGTCGTATGGTGTGATAAATGCCATTGTGGCTTGGTCTGGTTCTACCATCTTAATTTCATGGTAGCCGGAATATGCATCGAGGAAACACAACAAATCGTGTCCTGCGGTAGCATCGATAATTTGATCGATGCGGGGGAGGGGGAAGGGATCCTTTGGGCAAGCCTTGTTAAGGTCTTTAAAACCAACGCACATGCGCCTGGATTTGTCCTTCTTTGGTACCACCACCAGGTTTGCTAGCCAGTCCAGATGTTTTATATCTCTGATGAATCCGGCCTCCAATAGCATTGCTAGCTCCTCTCCCATGGCCTGTCTCTTAGGTTCGGTAAAACGCCGAAGAGCTTGTTTGACACGTTTGAATCCTTTTAGGATATTTAAGCTATGCTCGGCCAGCCTGCGTGGGATTCCTGGCATGTCTGAAGGGTGCCAGGAGAAAATGCCCCAGTTCTCTCATAGGAACTCTCGCAGTGCGGTGTCTATATCGGGGGTTTAACTGTGCCCCGATGGAAGCTGTTTTATTGGGGTCCGTTGGCTGGACCTGGAATTTGACTATTTCGTCTGCCGGTTTAAAGGAGGTGGACTTGGATCTTTTGTCGAGTACCACATCGTCCCTATTCACCGTGGAGCGCAGCGCAGTCAGTTCCTCAGCCGCTAGGGCTTCGGATAGTGCCTCGAGGGCCAGTGCGGCCGTCTTGTTTTCGGCGCGGAGTGCTATGTCCGGATCACTAGTGAGAGTGATGATCCTGTTAGGCCCGGGCATCTTGAGCTTCATGTACCCGTAATGGGGTATTGCTTGGAAGATTGTAAATGCTTCCCGCCCTAGCAGAGAGTGATAACCGCTGCTGAACGGAGCCACATGGACCGTGACCTCTTCGGACCTATAACTAGCCGGCGTGCCGAACACCACATCTAGTGTGATTTTTCCTATACAACGCACTTCCCGACTGGGGATTATTCCTCTAAAGGTTGTGCTGCTTCGCTCAATGCGGTTCCAGTCTATTTCCATTTTTTGAAGGGTTTCCTCATAAATGAGGTTCAATCTGTTGCCGCCGTCCATGAGTACCTTGGTAAGACGAAAGTCATCCACTATTGGACTGAGGACCAATGCGGCTGGTGCTCGGGCTGTTCGGAATTTAGGTTCATCACTGGCGTTAAAGGTAATAGCCGTGTCACTCCATGGGTTTATTGTTGCTAAATGGTAGACTTCGGCAAGGCTGCGGCACATATTATTTGATGTGAAAGTCTCGAAGACTGTTAGTACCGTATTGGTGTCTCTAGGGTGCCTTTCTGTGGCCTCCGGAATTCGGAGATCTTCGCCAATTTTGGCCACCTGCCGGAGTATCCAACATGCTCTAAGGCTGTGAGTTGGTGTGGCGTCCTCTGCACTGTGAATTTTACAGGGTCCATTAAGCCATCCTTCCAGTATGGTTCCATGCCCTGTAGAGGGTTTTTGCTTTTTGGTGTTTGACCCGGGTGTCTGGCGATGATGCACCCTTTTATTTTGGACTGGGTTTGTATTCAGGGCCGGATCATCCCAAAATTTTATTTCGGTTTTCCAGGCGCTTTCCATCGCACAGTACTTTCGTACAATGGACGCTAAGTCAGCGAAGCGTGTAATATCACGGTGACTTGTGGCATTGAGGATTCCCTTGTCCGTGCAATTATTGCAGAAGATTGAGATTGCGTCTTCCTCGCGGCAGTCCCTTATCCTGTCCCTAACCAGGAGGAATCTGGTCCAGTAATGATGTACTGTTTCATCGGGCTCTTGCCTGATTTGGGATGGATCGCTTATGTTCAGGTGGGTGGGTGGAATTAAATCCGAAGCCTCACCCAATCTGAGGCTCAAAGGCCGAGGAATTTCCGAACTCAAGAATTTGGATTCCTGGATGTTGTCCAATGAATCCAGCCCGTCGCCTGACTCTATGTTCAGATCTTGAGTGATATCCTCCCCTCCGCGGGTATCCGGCTTGGAGGGATCGGGAATCCGGACGTAGCTAGTCCTTAAGATAGGTGAAGGGTCGCCGCACTGTCCCTCTACCACGGCAACGTGATGGGTGACTTGGGGAGAGTTAATATCTCTCAGATCGGGTTTAAGCCCAATCTGGTCGTAATCCGTAGCGACACCCAGGGCGGCGATGTGATCCAAGAGCTCGTTTATGGAGGAGAGCTCCATTGGATCTAACTGCTCAGCGAGTTCCGAGCTGACATGAAGATTGTTTTCGATGGCTCGAGAGGTCATCGTCGGCGCAGAAGCCGAACATGCGGTCATAAGAAAACCACCTAGCTGGAGGGTTTGGCCGACAGCCAAAGCTCCCTTAGCAACGGTGCCGTCTTTAAAGACGGGGCGAGGCATCCTTCCTGGTGGCGACGACACAGAGGAACTCTCAATGAAAGCACCAATGTCGGTGTCAAAACAGGCGGATCTCGGGTAGGGGGTCCCGAACTATGCGTCTAGGCCGGATGGTAACAGGAGGCAAGGGACACGAAGTTTTACCCAGGTTCGGGCCCTCTTGATGGAGGTAAAACCCTACGTCCTGCTTGATTAATATTGATGATATGGGTAGTACAAGAGTAGATCTACCACGAGATCGGAGAGGCTAAACATTAGAAGCTAGCCTATGGTATGATTGTTGTTCTGTATGTTTTCCTACGGACTAAAGCCCTCCGGTTTATGTAGATACCGGAGAGGGTTAGGGTTACACAAAGTCGGTTACAATGGTAGGAGATCTATATATCCGTATCACCAAGCTTGCCTTCTACGCCAAGGAAAGTCCCTTCCAGACACGGGACGAAGTCTTCAATCTTGTATCTTCATAGTCCAGGAGTCCGGCTGAAGGTATAGTCCGGCTATTCGAACACCCCCTAATCCAGGACTCCCTCAATCGGCGAACAGGCCCCCGAGCCGGACATCTGCACTGATATCATCGAAACAGCTCGGCGTGCAAGTTCTTCGCCGGTTCAGCCCGAGGCAAGGCATGTTTTCGTAGGTGTCGTCCATGGATCGGGGTACGAGGGAGGACCGGTGTCCAATGGAGAAACCGTAGTATGCTCTGATGACGAGTCTTCTGGAGAAACTGAATCGCTTTACCAGTTGCATGACGGCCGGATTGAGGGAGGATCCAAGGGCAACAGTATTCCGGATTCCCCCGGTCTGCCAAACCGGGCCGCCATCTTCATGGCCGGCACACAATCGGCGCCTCATTCATCTACCGCCGCAGCAATGCTCTCTGGTTCAATGACGGCCACACCAGTAGGGGCAAGAAACTCATCACCACCTCCGGCCCAAGTCTTGTCTGATTTGTTCGACGCTCTGGCAACATTGATGTCCGCGGAGGTAGACGCAGCAGCCAGGGATCAGCACGATGTGGAGATTGTAAAAGTGAAAGATCAGATAGCCCAGGCTAAAGCGGACCTGGCAGCAGAGAACGCGAGGATGGCTATAGAGCAGGCTGAGTTGGAAGCACAGGCTTAACGGATTAGACTAGATCAGAATGCTTCAGAGGAAGTCATGAGAAGAAGGTATCGATCACGTCTCCCGTCGATTTATGAGCCGCAGAATCTTTTCAACACACCAGGTGCAGGAGCTGGTAACCAACCCACGCTAAACTGGGCGGGGGCGCCGGGAGCAGGAGCGCCGATTCAGCCGCGCACGACGGACCTGCCTCGCCAGAACAACGTGGTACCATCAACGCCGCCCGGGCATTATTCCAACCCGTTGGACAACATTGTGGCCGCCGCTTCACGCCTGGCGGCCCTCCCAACCGACGGCGAGTCACCAGTTGCAGTGGAAGCGCGTCGGGCCAGGGATCTCCTTCAGACAGCACTAAATCAACAGCAAGCATATTCACACAGCCATGAGAGGATTCATTCCACTCCCCGTCCAAGCCGGAGTTATAGCAGACACGTGGAGGACGAACCGGTCGTGTCCAGTAGTGCACGTCGCCGAAATTCGCCACGAGGGAACAACCCGGCTGGGGGAGGTGCTAATGCGCAAGATGTTGTGGACCATGGCCGCGCACATCGAGAGGCCGAGTTGACAGCTCAACACGGAGCACGACAGCATACTCCGGCTCACCCCACCGCCTCCGTGGAGCCAGGGGCGATGTTCAGTTCCTTAGGGGTACCGTGTTTAACTCCCGCTTTGCGTAATGTGCACCTACCCAAGGATTTCAAGGGACCTCGTAAGGTACCAAATTACACTGCCAATTTGCAGCCAGAGCCATGGGTGGAGAGCTATGAGATGGCAATGGAGATGTTAGATGTGGATGAGGCGGTGTGTGCTAAATATTTCACCATGATGTTGGAAGGAACAGCTCGCACTTGGTTGAAGAGCTTGCCGACCAACTCTATTGGATCATGGGCCGAACTGAAGCACCGCTTTATCCAGAACTTCAAGGATACGTGTAAGCAGCCAATGTCAATTGTAGATCTGGCCGCTTGTGTCCAAGAGGAAGGGGAGTCCACGACCCATTGGGTCAAATGGGTCTCGGCATTTTGCATTCATCAGATCGTATCAATGCAGACACCGCAGTGTTAACGTTAGAGGGCAATTGCCATTTCAAACCGTTGAAACAGAAGTTGGGAAGGCTCAAACGTCACTGCAATGACATGTCAACACTCATGGCCGCTTTGGTTAAATATGCCGATTCAGATAATACCAAAGATCCGGATTCAGAGGAGGACAGACCGGAGAAGGGTAAGAAGAACGGCAATGCCAAAGGCCAACAACATAATCCGGCAGGCCATGGAAACGCTGGTAAGCGCAAGCCCGACAGTGGTTTGGACTTTGTCGCAAATACCAATGCGTAGGAGAATGGCCAGCGTCGTAAAGGCAAGCAGCCCCAGAGGGGTGGAGGTCCAGGCAACAATTTGGAGCGTTTGTTAAATCAACCCTGTCCAAAGCATGGATCGAAGGAGAAACCGGCATCACATCTCTGGAAAGATTGTTATATGATGCGGGATTTCAAGAATTCCAATATGTTCCAATATGACAGCGGCCCGCCCTGCGGTTCAGGAGGAGGTTTCCACGGGCCGGGTTACGGAGGTGGTGGTTCCGGTTCAGGGTTTCCAGGCAATCAAACTCGACACGTCAATCAAGGACACCAAGGCAACAAGGGAGGTTACAACCATCAGGGGAGTCAGTAGCAGCAGCAGTCGGGTTATCAGAGCAATCCCAAACAGCTGAACATCGGGCAATATTATGTCTTCACTACTAGTTTGTGCAAACGTGATCAGAATCGTCACAAAAGGGCTGTCAACTCTGTTGAGCCGGCAGTACCTCAGTATTTACGCTGGTCAGAGCAACCTATTTTGTGGAGTAGAGAGGATCACCCGCCCCGAGTTGATAATCCAGGTCATTTGGCCTTGGTGGTTGTAACGCCCTAGATATAACTTTCCCAATTTGTACTCCAACTCTTGCCGTTTCCGGCATTAAGTTATATTTATTCCTCGGGTTCGGGTCTTTGTCTCCGTGTGTTGTTTTCTTTTTCATGCAGCTCATATCATGTCATCCCGTGCATAGCATTTGCATACATGTTCATCTCATGCATTCGAGCATTTTCCCCGTTGTCCGTTTTGCATTCCGGCGCTTCGTTCTCCTTCGGTGGCCATTTCTAGCTTTCTTTCGTGTGTGGGGTTTAAACATTTCCGGATTGGACCAAGACTTGTCATGCGGCCTTGGTTTACTACCGGTAGACCGCCTGCCAAGTTTCATACCATTTGGACTTCGTTTGATACTTCAATGGTTAACCGAGGGACCGAAAAGGCCTTGTGTGTGTTGCAGCCCAACACCCTTCCAATTTGCCCCAAAACCCACCAAACTCTGCTCCATGTTCTAGAGCGTTCGATCACGATCGCGTGGCCGAAAACCGCACCTCATTTGGACTCTCCTAGCTCCCTCTATGCCTATATATAGCTTCCCCCATTTTCGGATCTCTCTTCCCCGTCCAAAACCCTAAAAAAAGGAGATCTCGCGCGCCGGACACGTCCGGACGCGCCAGACACGTCCGCCCGCTCCGGCCGAGCCAGTCCCGCGCCGCCAACTGTCCCGCGGGGGACCAGTTCGCCGCCTCCCAGCCGTCGGCCCGCGAGGCCCGGGGCCGGCCCTCTCCTCCGCCC